>NW_017674520.1:40300-50195 GCF_001879085.1 Nicotiana attenuata
TTTAAAGTGTGGATTAAATACCTTGTTGTGCTTATGTATTGAATGATTTTTATCCTTTTATGAAATGAGTTGTTGTTACTTTAATTATTCTTGTTCTTTAATGTTTCCAAAGGGATTAGCTAACCCCTAGGACTCGCCCATTAACTCCGAGTTAATTTTGGGAAAGATTATTTGGGGTTGGGAAAGATTAATTAACAAGAACTTGAGGCTTTAACCCTCATTTTATAGATTCTACCTAGGGATAGGATTGAACTACTTGTAGCCATATCCGGGTGTGCTTAATCTCTTAAATTTTTTAGGGATAATTAAATTAGGAATTCTTGTTAGTCTTTGGAAGAAGCTAATATAGAATTATTTCCCGTGGCTAATTAACATAAACTCGCTCATATTTGTAAAATCGTGAAATACATTGGATCGTTAGTTGAGTGTAATTCCCAATGCATCCATCCTTGTAGCCATTGATCATATTACTTGCTTTCTAGGTTATTTTACATTTCCGCAATTTGATATAAATATTTTCTCAAAACAAATTCTAAGTGTTTGGCATTGCATAACAAGTGATAATTCTCTTACATTCCTAATCGCCTACATATTGTTCTCTGTGGGATTCGACCCCGACTCATAGTTGGGTAAATTATATTGCATGCGACCCTGTCCATTTACTTTTTAGTAGTGGATTTGGACATCATCAGCAAGGTATAGTGACTCCCTAGATCTCCACACTTTTGTGGGAGTTTATTTTGTAAGATCCGCTGCAATGCTCTGTGAGCTTGGCCACTGAGGTCTTCTCTATCTTTCTCTTCTTTATAAGGATCTCCTTCAAGAACTTTGTATAAGCTGGCATTTGTGAGAGAAATTCAATGAATGGCAGGTTTACATTAACCTATCTCAACATATCTAGAAATCTCTCAAACTGCTTGTCTAGCTTTTCTCTATAGATCTTTTGGGGAAACGGTAGAGCATGCATGTGCTTGTTCACATCATCAGATTCCTCTCTTCTTAAAGTTTCCTCCTTCTTCTTTTTCTCCCTTCTTGCCTTTCTTCTTCTCAGTCTTTTTATCAACTTCCATTTTTAGCTCTTTCCCACATTCTTTTTCAGGCGCAACTTCATTGTGAATTAGAGTGGGATCTTTCAATACTTGTCCACTTCTCAAAGTCACAACACTTACCATTTCTTTGGGATTGTTTTCTGTATCAGCTAGTAGAGTACCTGGGATTCTCTCAGATAATATAGTTGCAATTTATCCTACTTGTCTCTCCAAACTTCGCAAACATGTCCCGAGTTCTTTAATAGCTGCACCATGAGCATCTAATCTCTCATCTGTCTTGATAATGAATGACTTCATCAGATCTTCTAACACAGACTGAATAGGTTGTTGAGGCTAAAACTGTGGCCTCTGTTGATTTTGGAAACCTGGAGCTCCTTGTCCTTGAAATCTAGAGTTGTTTTATTGCCATGAATTTGCAGTACCCCCAGGTGAACTCCATGAAAAACCAGGTTGTTTTTGGCCCATTGCATTGAAATTATAACTACCCACAGCATTCACTTCCTCTGTGGTAGCTTGACACTCATGAGTAGGGTGTCCTCTTTCACATATGTCACATGCTGCATGAGGCTCATTATGTATAAAAGCTAAGGTCGGCTTCTTTATTTCTTTTGCCATGGCATCAAGTTCTACCTGCACAGATGTGTTAGTATCAACCTGCTGAACACCAGTTGATCTTCTTCTTTCAGCAATCTCAGAGGGCCACTGATTTGCATCTTCAGATAATTCATCTAGAATAGTGACAATCTCCTCTGGAGACTTTTCCATCAACAGGCCTCCAGCTGCATTACTCAATGTTCTACGTGAGGCCGGTGTCAAACCATCCCAAAAATCTTGGAGTTGTATCAAGAATTCGATTCTGCTATGCTGACACTTTCGCACAATCTCCTTAAATCTTTCCCATGGTTCAAACACAGTCTCAGTCTCATTGTGGAAGAAGTTATGGATTTCTCTTCTAAACTTGACGTCTTAGCTGAGGAGAAACTTTGAGGTCATCTCCTCTTTACATGATCCCTGGGGCAAACTTCGAAGCTAGTGCATTGCACCATCTTTCAGAGTGAAGGGGAATGCCCTTAAGTACACTGCATCTTGTGACACACCATTGTATTGAAAGGTGTTCATGATCTCCTCGAAGTCCATTAGATGATTGTTTGGATATTCGTTCATCTTTCCTCTGAAGACACAGTTGTTTTAGAGGGTTTGGAGCAACCCTTGCTTCAATTAAAAATTGTTGGCTACAACTGCAGGCGGTCTCACTCTGGATAAACCTTGGTTGTAGACCAGTTTAGCATAATCACCAAGTGGTCTCCCTTGGTGGGGAGCTATGTTTCCGAACTGGTCTGGAACCAAGGGCTGATTCTGAGCGATTCTCTAAGCCCTCTCCTCTTCATAAGTAATTTTTGCATCTCTATGTGCTGCTTCTTCAACATCCATTGCAGCTTTCTCTCTGAGTTGGGCAGCCTCACTTGCAGCCAAATTTACATTATCATCATCTCTGGCCATAGTTTCTTTGGTTGAGGATTTCCCAACCTTCTCAATTTTCTCGGGCATAGTTCATTCCTTTCTCAACTGTTGCAGTTGTCTCTCAATTTCGGGTTCGTATGGTTGCACTTCTTTCCCAGAAGATCGAGTCATGCACCAATATAGCCAATAGACTGCGCACAGCTAAAGAACACCAAACGTAAAAAGAGAAAAATAAAGTAAAAGAAAAATTCTTGAATTAGCACTACAAACTATTTCAAACACTATTGATTGTCAATACCCGGCAATAGCGCCAAAATTTGACGAGCGCAAAACACACACTCAAATATGCTCGTTAGTCGAATATAGTAAAGTAAAATGTCGTATCCACAGGGATTGGAGTTAAATAGTATTTTCGTAGTTTATAGCTCGATTGCTATCCAAAATGATCAACACTTTAGAATTATATGTCTTAAAACTAAAATTAACTAAGATTTTAAGCTATTGACTAGTGACAAACAATGCAAGTAATAAGCAAAGGAAGATATTAATGGGAGAAGATAGGGTTGATTGGATAGGTGCAAGACAAATATTTGGGGTTTGACTCTAGATAATTCACTTCTAATGTTCAAGTGAGTCTCTCGAATTCATTTGGTTATTAATTCAATTGTTTAATAGAAACTCCTTTCTCGATTAAGTCTCAAACTCACAATATGAACCAATTTAAGCTCGTGATGTTTTGCACAAATTCATAATGGAATAGTCTTTAGGAGAACCTCTCTCGATTATCCTCCTAAAAAGGTTTAATCAACAACTCAACTAGCCTCTTCCGATTACCAAGAAGAATTAATGACTTCACCCAACAAAATATAATGCACAAATATCACAAGTTATGCCCCTCTCGATTACATGAACAAGTGAATAGAGATGCAATGATTAAAACATCCAAAATGATTCAATACATAAAAACTAGAGTTATAATCCACAAACAAGTATCACGACACTAAATCCATCGAACCCTAAAGAGAACTACCCCATAGACACGGAGCAATTCATCACAAATTTGTTTACGTTAAAGGAAAACATAAACGATCCAAACTCTTGTCTTGAGTGAGAATTGAATGATGAAATCCTTGTGCTTTTCTTCTCAACCTCCTCCATAGCTTTCTTAGGTCTAACAAGTGTCAAAAGTCCTCAAAATAATGTATTTACATGTATTGATACTAAGTAGGTCGGGCCCAGATGAAAATATCTTTTTCCTATGCAAAATAGGATTCTGGCTCTGTAAAAATTGCACAGGCGCGCCGCATGGGGCGACGCGTCATGCGGTCATTAGTGGGAAACTTCAAAGAGCATGTCATTTGATAGGACAATAGATTTGTACAGCCGCGGCGCGCTACGCGTCGCCCCACGCGCGGCTGTGGACTTTTCTAAAAGCCAACTTTTTTCTTTGATCTCTGAAGTTTGGACGTGGTTCTCGGCCCCCAAACGTGATCCCAGCTTAATCCCTTGGGCTTTTACTCAGATTTCAAAGCTCCAAATAGCTCGAATTCATCCCATAACATCTACATCACCCGGAATCACTCCTACAAGGCACAAAACACGCAATAAGTGTAAAACACTAACAATTAAAGCTCAAACTCAATTAAAGTGCAGTAAATTGGAGTGCAATATGTGACTAAAACACGAGATTATAGCCTACCATCAATTCCCGTGGGTGCAGGCAGATAGGCTGACGGCCCCCCTTCATAGGATTCTAGATCAGCGAGAGTTGGTGTGCTCCACTTGATCCGGAGCTGCTATTGATTTTGGTACGCTATTTTTGTATGTAGATATGGGTACGATGGGGCCTAGTGCCGTTCTTTATATGGCTGTACTCTCTATTAGAGGCCTGTAGATAGTTATGTATAGTTGGATAGCATGTGGCCTTGTTGGCTTCTAGTTTTGGATATATAGTTGTCTATAGCAGCCTTGTTGGCTCGCCATACCGTATTCCGTATGTATATGTATATATGTCTTTTGGGCATGTTTTCCTCACGTATGTTATTCACGTGATTCGGCAGTTTATTGATAGATGTTATACGTGACCTACCCTCAATTCATGTTTATATCTTAGATGCATGCTTATAGGTGTTCGACATGTAGGACTCGAACAGTTGTCATAGCCTATCGGTTTGGGTCGTGACAGTAACACTAAAAAAGCTAACACGCGGAATTCAACTGGGACATTTGAACTCAAACAAAGTAAGATGGGCAACATAGTACCCAAGAGATGGTCCTCCACATACAAAGACAAAGCTTCCCCAAACCATAAACAAACAAATAATCTAAAAGTCACACAATCCGACTAAGCAAGGAAGTGTAGCACATTAAACGAGTAAGAATGTACAGCAAGTAAAATAGGTAGCACGTAGAAGCATTTAACAAGTGAAGTCGTGTAACAGTGAAGGCATGTAGTAAGTAAAGACATATAGTAAGTGAAGGCATGTAATAAGTAAAATCATGTAGTAAGTAAAAGCATGTAGCAGACAAGGCATTTAAAAAGTAAATCACGTAACAATTAGAGGCATGTAACATGTGCGAGCTAATAACAAGTAAAGGCATGAATTCAAAGAGGGCACGTAGCATAAGTAAATGAAGTAAAAGCGTAGGAGTAACAGTAACAAACAACAAGGTAGAAACATATATATAACGATAACATGCCAATTAGGAAACACATAGGCAACTACATAAGAACACCAATATGAAAGCAACATACAAACAACAAACATTAACAGAAACAAAATTAGAGTGCATGTAAGTGTTTAAAGAACGAGTAATCATATCAAGAATCCAACTCCCATCCTTCTCACATGGTAACAACGAATCGACCAATCATGTTTCAAACCGCACGATAATACTCATCGTGCTAACATTATATCAACCACAAAGAAATACCCATTGTGCCAAATATAGCCCTAAGGCCCCAGTCATCATCTTATATTGCGGAATACTGAAGCTCAAGTAACATGACAATAACAGGTATAGATATAGTTTCATGATGCTAGATCAAGTTAAGCATGTAAACGAATCTCAAAATCAGCACATTAAATCCTTTTAAGATGTCATATATTCTAACATGATTTCTAATATAAATAATAGAGTTTTTTAGTCATGAAATTAAATGCATCATAAGTCAAGGGATCACCAAGGTCAACAAAGCACAAAGAAGCATATAATTTCCCCTCCCAAGCATGGAAACCCTAGCACATGCATATACGCTCGTCACCTCATTTTGGCATCACCCCCGTATGTAGCAAACAATATCATTTAGTAGGAAAAATTTCTCCAACAAAGCGAGTCAAGACACTTACCTTATTCTAGAACACAATCAACAATCAACCATGGCTTTTCCTTTAGAACAAGCCTCCAAACCAATCGAATCTAGCCATATACCGTTAGAACAATTTAAAACAAGCTTTAGAAACTACCCACGAATGAAAAAGATTTGATTTTGATCATAATTGAAAAAGTCAATAAAAAGTCAACTCGAGACCACGTGGTCGAAATTCGAGATTCGGAGTAAATTTCGATTACCCATTTCACCCCTTAACCCAGATATGTGATTTATTTCGAAATTTGACCTCAATTCGAGGTCTAAATCTCAATTTTACAAAATCCCTAAATTCTACCCAAAACCCCCCAATTTCTACTTTCAAATGCATAGATTTGATGTTAAAATTCATGAAAACATAGTTGAAATTTATTGAAAACTAGTTAAAGATGCTTACTGGTCTCATCCAAATTCACACCTCAAATCAAGGTTATGAAATAGTCGATTGCAATAGTAATACCCAACAAGGAGTCGGGGTCGAATTCCATAGGGAGCTACACATGGGATTTAGGAGTATATATTGCAGCGTATGAGTTTGAATTATCTCTATTTACATTTCCACATATTGGTGTTGGTTTTATGCCTATTTTTAACTAAGATTGTGAAGTAAAGAAATGAAACTAGGAAATTGATTTTCTTGTTTTTCAAGTTTTGTAAAAAGCCTAGGGCTATGACTATCACCTAGGTGTTTGCCTAATGGGATATAAGCCTTAATGCATATTTTTTTGATCGGGGTGTATTATACCTATCAACACTCAATTACCCACTCAATACCTCTCGGTCAGAGAGTGACTTTACCCAATTTGACTTTCTCCAGTCCAATGGGTGTTGCACAAAACGGTTGATAAAAGCTCAAGTCGGGTTATTACTATCTCTAGATTGAACCCTTTAATTGGGATTATCAATCTCTCGATTGACACAATTTCTTGTTAGCCAAGTTTTCCCAGACTAAGTCTCTCATTCTCAAGTAGAGTCTAAGTCAAATAGGCATGAACTAAAGTTTGCAACCGTTAATTCCACAAATTAAAGCATGAACAAGGCTAAATAATAAACACCCAACCACAAACAAGCACTAAATAAAACACCCATGAGGTTTATACACTAGGGTTGGGTCACAAACCTAGTAAAAAGCTAGCTACTCATGCTTGAAATTGAAGAAATAGAAGAAGAACTTATAATTAAACTCATATTGTAAAATCAAAATGATAAAATCTATGATCAAATATCCCAAAATATGAAAAAAAAATACTAAAAGAAGTAAAGAGAAACGGCTACTATAGCGGCTGATGTCAAAAGTTGACCTAAAAATGTGAAATTTGTCTATTTATATAGGGCTGGAAATTTCTGATAAAAATGCCCTTCGGGAGGTTCTGCGGCCGCACAATTCCATGTGTGGCCCGCAGAATTCTTCAACATGTCAGGAACTGGAAGTTTGTGGCCGCATAATTCTTATCGCGGCTGCATGGCCCTCTTTCTACGGTCTGCATATTTGTAAATGCGGTCGCATCTTCCTCTTCTACGTTCCGTATAATTACATCTGCGGCCGCATAGCTCTTCTTTTGCGGCCGCACTATCCTTGTGTTGTCCGCACTTTTGATGAACTTGGAATGCATTATCTCTGAACTTTGCTCAATGCCCATCTTTTGCGGCCTCACAATTCATGTGCGGACGGCACTTTGCAACATTTTCTGGTGGCCTTTTCTTCATACTTTGCGGTCGCCGATGATATTCTGTGGTCCACACTTCTGAGCTTCTGTGCCTTTTGTGTCCTTGAGTTCATATTACTCCTTCTTGAGTTGAATTTCATCTCGGGAGTTCACCTTCCAATATTCCTGCAATTAAGCACATTTCATTAGTTTTTGGGAACAAAATGAAATTCTTTTAGACTAAAACAAAAGTTAAAAGGTGCTAATAAGTAGTCAAAATCCCCACTTATCAACTCCCCCAAACATATGTCTTTGCTTGTCCTCAAGCAAATAAAATAGTTCTCACCTCCAAAAGTTAAAAGACATTATAGCCAGCCACGGGTGAATCATTCACACCTCAGTTAGGATCAACAATTACTCACACCACTCATGCATTATTAACAAGGCAACAACTTATACATTTATGCACATATAGCTCTAATGTGACATTCGATCATAAAGGGTTGTCTTAGTTCATCAAGGACTTCTGCTCTATCTTGTAGGTCATGGTGAATACCCAACTCACCCTCCTCTACTCTCCATTTGCCAAGCTCACTTAAGAATTTAGCACTCAATTCAAATTTATGAAAGGTTCACTCATCTCTCTCAAGAGAATATCACAAGTACGGCTTCTCGAACCATAAGCCCCTCATGTAAATCACCACTAACGTAGCTTACTCGTCTTGAAATCAAATAGGACTTCTTTCGGGATGTAATGAAGGATTTTGGATTAGGGATTGATACAATATGGATAAGTGGTTACACCTTTCTTAAGCACTCCATCTTTCAATTCTCGGCTCACACTTTACGATTCCTTGAGGCACTTTCCTTTCCCCGGGGGACTAGAGAGACATAACATCACTCTTTATTGATCATTTGATTCATGTTTTTCCATGTTTGGGATCATTGACTTTCTTTGAATCCCTTCAACTCTTTCATTTATTCACTTTTTGCATTCTTCTTTTTGTTCTTTTCATTTCTTTGTCTTTCCTTCTCGTCATTTCTTTTTCTCTTTTTGTGTGTTAATACCTTTCTTCGATTTCCTCGCCTCTCCCCCAAACTAACATTTTTAGCCAATTGTTTCACATGAGTGTTAAGGAAATCTCGGGTGCCAAGAGAGGGTCACTATAGAATGGGTAAAGGCTTGTAACATGGTTTTCAAATTAGAAAGGCTAAAGCCTCGAAGGAGTTGACTAGGGATGACATCATTGGTAGACAATAGAAAACTCAAACGGCCCAAGGAAAGCCTACAATCACTTCTCAAGCCAAGCAAAACCTACTATTTCTCCTTAAAACACATTCGGGGCAAGTTCTAAACCTTCCGCACAAGTACTCGGACTAGCAACAAAGCATCTCACCCCTCCCGCAACTAGATTGCTAAAGAGGACAGAGTTGAGGGCCCACAATGACGACATTCAAGATTGTAGATCACTATGGTCCAATTAGACCACTTGATGGTATCAAATTCAACACAAGAGTCACAAAATCACTAACTAGAGCTATTTTCCTTTTAAAAATCCTTGTCTCTAACCATAAGCGCGTAGTTAAATCTGTTGGTGTCAACTGAAGCATGTTTGACTCTTCAAGTTTGACTTAATCAGGTCTTTTTATTCATTATTACTACTATTACTACCTAGACACCAAAGACAGACTCAATTCTTTAAGAAGATTGTCACGCCATCAATCGTTGGGGAGAGTTACCCGGTTCACACAAAAACTACCTTTGGAAAAAACCGTGGCATTAAGAAAACCAAAGGCTTATTGTCCACTAAAACATAAAAAGAGGCTACTTAATAAAAAAGAAGCTATTAAATTAAAAAAATTAAAAAGAAACTATTAAATTAAAAATTAACTAATAAGAAAATGGAATAAAGAAGGTACAAAGCAAAATACTGAAAGCATAACGAATATACATAATGAGAGAGGAAAAAAGAGAATATATACATCATGAGAGAGAGCAGAGTTATAACAAACCAAACTTCAATCTCTTCCTCAGAAACAAAACTAGAGTTCGAGTACCTGCTGCTTCAACCTCAACCCCTGGTGCAAGTGACGATTCCCCTTTCTCACGACGTTGCGCGCCTTGTTTTTAAGGTGATTCCCTTCACAGGCACCCGACTTGAATGTTTTAAGCACAGGGTAGAATGCGTTAAGCATAAAATACCTGATTCGACGTTTCCAGAAAGAAGGGCTCCCGGAAGGTAAGTTCCAATGGGGCTCCAAGATCTCCTTACCAGCTATAAACCAAATAAATCAAATAAACTCCACCCTCACCCCCCCCCTCCCCGTAACCGAAAATAAAACGTAGTGTTCCGTACCTAATCGTACTT
>NW_017674520.1:50215-62838 GCF_001879085.1 Nicotiana attenuata
AATACGAATACACTCCACGCTCACTCCCCCCCCTCCCCGAAATAAAAATAAGTGTTGTCCCTAATGCTTAACAAAATATGAGTAAAGAAGGGTAAGAGTGAAGAAGACTCTGTATGTCGCCTTGGACATCTCTGCGTCCACAGCAGCATCACCGCCCTCAGTCTCCACTAACTGGATATCATCATCCTCGGCTCTGGGAGTAAATGGGTTGGTGAACATCCGGCGCACTGCCTCAGCAGTGTCGGCAGCCAGGTCTAGCTCCTCAGACTGGCTAGCTGGTGCCGCTGGAGCTGTTGGTGCTGCTGGTGCTGTTAGAGTTGAATCCATCAGCATGTCAAAGGGAAGATCTCTAGCTGCTGCAATCTTCGTCATCTCTCTCCCAAGCTTGTCAACTGATTTCTTAGAAGCCTGGACTTTCGCATTTTCTTGACTTCCTTTCCCAGCTCCTCAATCACTGCTCATTGAAGTACCAATGTATTCATTGTTATGGTCTGGTTCTCCAGGAGCTTCTTCAAAGTCTCCTCCGCTGTTGGAGGAATATGGGTGCCTAAATAGATGAATGTGCTGCAACAACACTGGATATGTCAGACATCTTTGTAGTAGATGTATGCATCCACTTGTTGAGGCTTGCCAGCGTCTGGGAGACTCGCAGCACAGAGAGTGAAGCAGTAGGCATATGCACCAGCTTCGAGGCCGAGGTGGAAGGTACTGATGCTGAAGGTGGGGGCATGGCAGCTGCACTAGCTGAAGGCTCTGCTGAAGTGGATGGCAAATCAGTTGTCTCTGCCAGTACCACCGATGGCTCATCATACTGGCCAATGGTGATAGTCGGGTGACCCTTTCTCTTAAGGTTACGTGCATCCATCAGGAAATACCATGAGAAGTGCTTCTTAGCCCGAACCTTCGTGTCAAAATCTTTCGGATCCACCCGCGCATCTGTAAGGTACTCAGTGATAGTGTTGGGATACGGGTAAGAGGTGTCATCTTGCCTGGCGACCACAGACATGTTGGCCGACATCACGGCACCCACATTGATCGGGTACCCGACCATAATAGAGGCGACAAGCAATGCCCACAGAATAGGAAGGTTCGTTTCATTCTAGCACGGGTCTAGTCGACTGCATACAAAAGTCTACCATCCCTCCGACTCGAAGTTTAGGGCATCCCACTGAATAGGAACCCCTGTTGTAAACCATGGTGGCGATGGCCCCGGGACTGCAACAATCTCACCTAGCCATGGGCGAGCTGCATCTCCCATTGCTAGCTTTTCCAAGTACTGCACAGGCTCAGTGTCCTCAAACCCCAAGTAGGTGTTCAAGATGTTCTGGTCAAATCTCACCTTCAGATTCCTCACTTTTGTCACTTTGGTCCCTTTCATTATATGTGCCACATTGCCGTAGAATTCCTGGACCAGATACTTCTTTGCGTCCACTACACTCTGAGTGAACCACATCCACCACTTCCGCTCTCGGAACTGTCTCAAAACTGCCGGATTATACTTTTCAAGGTCTTTAAATTTTAACTATCGCTAAAGAGTGATCGATCTCACCGGCCACCACTCTCAGAAGCTAGTAAAGGCAGCTAGACTGACGAACCAGTCCTCCCAGACCTCCTTATTCTTCGACCTCTCAAGGCTGGCAACTATAGTATCACCCCCTCAGCCATCATCTGGAATATCATCAACTGATGTCGATGGTGCCTCAAGGGCAGGTGTAGAAGAAGGCTCCGAATCCTGACTGATACTCTCCGAACCCTCGGAGGTGCTTTTTGATGTGGAAGGCTTGTCCCGAAGTTGGAATCTCCCTGGTGGCTTTGATTGGACAGCCGGCTGCTCTTCAACCGAGTTGCCCTCCGAAGCTTCCCTAGATGGGACATAAGAACTGGATTCGGCAGGCTCCGCATTTCTCCCTCGGCTGGCTGTAGCCTTCTTGGTTATAATCTTTTGAAGGGTGAGGGATAAGGCACTTTTTCCTCGGCCTCTGGAAGGTTAACCCCTCCCCATTGAAGTATCTCCACGGCCTCGAGATCAAACCATTATCTGTAACAAGAAGCAGCAGGAGTCAGTTGTAATTCAAGTTCAAAACAGACAAGGAAAAAAGTGTGAAATATGATTGCTGGTGCGAAAGTGCGGTCCGCACAATTACAAGAGCGGCCATATGCTGGGATGTGCGGACCACACAATTGGAACTTGTGGCCGCAGAATTGGAACTGCGATCCACACAATTATTAGTGCGACCGTAGAATTGGGGTGTGGTACGCTCTTTTATCATTGTGGCCGCACATTAGATATCCCAAAAGTTCAACTCTCTGAAGACAGAGATTGGGTCATTTTGCGGCAGTGGTGGAAATTCTGCTGTCTGCACAATTTCAAGTGCGGTCCGCAGATTCATGCTTGATCGATTACCCTAATCTTAACTTCTGTGGACCGCACAATTTCTTGTGCGGCCGCGGATTTCAAAATAAAACCGGGCAGACTTCCTAGGGTTTTCAATTTTTGCACAAATTTGACATGGTATTAACAATTAAGCATGATAATCAAGTTACCCATACCCATAGAGCAATTATAAATTGACCTAACACAATTAAAATCCCACATGGTCGTAAAATTAACCTCTAATGACAAATGGCCTAAACTAACTAACAAATTGTAAATTAAACTAAAAATTGGAGAATTCTACAAGTAATTTGAGCATACCAGATATGAAGTAATGCAGATGAGTGATCAATAGTTGTTATGCTAGTAAGCAGCTACTTTAACAAGAAATTTCAATATTTAGAACTTTGAGAATTCAGAGAGGAAAAAAACTTGCACAGTGACCCTAGGTCTCCTATTTATATTAAGGGTCTGACTTGAGGAACAAAAGGGACGAGTGCAGCTGCAGAATTCCTTCTGCGGTCCGCACTCTATTACCAGGTCTCAAAAGCCTTTACTGATCTGCGGTCCGCACAAATTGTGGTGCGGCCGCAAATTTCTGATGTGGACCGCAGATTTTGATGTGCGGCTATACTTTGGCTATTTCTTTGACAAACCAAACTTCAGAGAGTTTGCAATTTCCGCTTTTCAAGTTGTGCGGTCCGCACTGCAATTGTGGGGCCATAGTTCTCTTTTGCTATAGCAATCACAATTGTGTGTTCCACACAATATACATGCGGTGCGCACTTCTTCCATACTTAGCTAATTTTATGAGCACAATTCTTGTAAAGCACACTCATTCCTGTAACACACTTCAACTCCACTTAGCACAAAAATGATACCTATCTACCAAAGAAGAAAAGAAAAAGAAAAACAGACATGGGTTGCCTCCTAAGAAGCGCCTGATTTAACATCGCGGCACGACGTAGATTACCATCACTTGAAATGAATCACCACCACAACGTGGCCATCACCAACTTTTCCCAAATAATGCTTCACCCGGTGACCATTGACTCGAAACACCTCATCATTTTTATTCTTCAAGTCCAATGCACCATAGGGTGTCACACCTACAACTTCGAACGGGCCACTCTATTTAGACTTTAACTTCCGGGGAAACCTTCTCAACCATGAATTAAACAACAACCCAAGATCACCCTCTTTGAACTCTTTGTTATAGATGTACTTGTCATGAAGATATTTTATCTTCTCTTTGTATAAGGATGAACTTGTGTATGCACGGTACCGGAACTCATCCAACTCATTCAAATGTGCCACCCTCAAGTTTGCGTCTACATCCCACTCAAGATTCAACTTCTTTAAAGCCCACATGGCTTTGTGCTTAAGTTCCACCAGAAGATGACAAGCTTTTTGAACACCAACCGGCATAGAGACATTCCGATAGTAGGAAATATTTCCCCAACAAAGATAGGCAAGACGCTTACCTTATTCTAGAACTCAATCAAAAATCAACCATGGATTTTCCTTTAGAACAAGCGTCCAATCAAATCGTCCGAGATTCAGACTTAATTCTGATTACCCATTTCACCCCTGAGCCCAGATATATGATCTGTTTTGAAATCCGACCTCAATTCAAGGTCTAAATCTCAATTTTAAAAAATCCCTAAATTCTACCCAACCCCCCCCCCCAATTTCTACTTTGAAATGCATAGATTTGATGTTAAAATTCATGAAAACATAGTTGAAATTGAATGAAAACTAGTTAAAGATGCTTACTGGTCTCGTCCAAATTCAAACCTCAAATCAAGGTTATGAAACGGTTGATTGCAATAGTAATACCCAACAAGGAGTCGGGGTCGAATTCCACAGGGAGCTATACGTGAGATTTATGAGTATATATTGAAGTGTATCAGTTTGAATTATCTCAATTTACACTTCCACAGATTGGTGTTGGTTCTATGCCTATTTTAAAATAAGATTGCGAAGTAAATAAATGAAACTAGGAAATTATTTTTGTTGTTTTTCAAGTTTTGTAAAAGCCTGGGGCTATGACCATTTCCTAGGTGTTTGCCTAATGGGATATAAGCCTTAATGCCTATTTTGTTGATCAGGGTGTATTATAGCTATCAACACTCAATTACCCACTCAATACCTCTCGGTCAGAGAGTGACTTTGCCTAATTTGGCTTTCTCAAGTCCAAACGGGTGTTGCACAAAATGGTTTATAAAAGCTCAAGTCGGGTTATTACTATCTCTAGGTTGAACCCTTTAATTGAGATTATCAATCTCTCGATTGATCCAATTTCTTGTTACCCAAGTTTTCCTAGACTAAGTCTCTCTTTCTCAAGTAGAGACTAAGTCAAATAGGCATGAACTAATGTCTGCAACAACTAATTCCACAAATTGAAGCATGAACAAGGCTAAATAATAAACACCCAACCATAAACAAACACTAAATCAAATACTCATAAGGTTTATATACTAGGGTTGGGTCACAACCCTAGTAAAAATCTAGCTACTCATGCTTGAAATTGAAGAAATAGAAGAAGAATTGATAATTAAACTCATATTGTACAATCAAAATGATAAAATCTATGATCAAATATCCCAAATATGAAAAAAAAACTACTAAAAGAAGTAAAGAGAAACAACTACTGTAGCTGTTGATGTCAAAAGTTGTCCTAAAAATGTGAAATTGGTCTATTTATACAGCTCAAAATTTCGAACAAAAATGCCCTTCGGGAGGTTTTTCGGCCGCACAATTCCATATGCGGTCCGCAGAATTCTTCAACTTGTCAGCAATTGGATGTTTGCGGCTGCATAATTCTGATCTGCGATCTGCAGAATTCTTCAACTTGTCAGGAACTGGTAGTTGTTAGATTGGCTTACCTAGCGGGTTGGGTTAGGTGTCATCACGACTAGTTGAATTTTGTGTCGTGAAAAATTGGTATTAGAGCTCTAGGTTCATAAGTTCTACAAGTCATGATCAAGTGTCTAGTACAGTCTTGTCGATCGGTATGATGACGTCCATACCTATCTTCAAGAGGCTACGGGACATTTAGGATATACTTCCCATCTTTCTTTCCTTATCGTGCAACGTTGATTCAGCATGAAGCATAACTCTTTGAATTCCTTCCACACATTCGTATACGCGTGCGAGCGCTCGGTATCAGTTGTGCATCGACGGCTTATGATTCGACGGATGCGGTGCAAGTTATGATTTATGTGTGCTGATGATGGGCCAGTCTGGAGGACTTGAGGGCGGGTTTTAAATGTAGCTTGAGCACGGGGATTTTGAATGTGTGAGCACGTGCTTTTGGACTTATATGTCCGGTAATGTCCCTACAAGTGGAATTTGTGGGTCGATGAGTGGTTGGATGGCTATATGGTGAGTATAATGTGACTACAGGAAGTGTTCGCATGGAGTGATTGTGATGAGAAGAGTTTGCTTGAGATGTAAAAAGGACTATTGGGTGTTTGTTTTCCGTCTTGATTTGACTTATAAAGAGATGCTAGTTTGCGGCTAAGCTAGTGGGTTATAACCTGCGAGGTAATCTATGAATGTGTAATTTTTATGATGTTATGTGCATGCTTTCTTTTCTACTAGTGGGTTATATTTATGCGATTTGAGTTTGGATCAGTTGTAGTAGTTGACCTAACCGTTACAAGGGTGAATGCGAGATTTGCAGATGATTGGAGGTATTAGATGGTTTGAGTTACATGAGATTATGAAGGATTGAGTTGAACTTCGGTGCGAGATTATGGCAGTAATAGAGTATTGTTACTGTAAGTTATGAGATGTTTTATTACATGGCTTTGAGACAAGTGGAGGAGTCTGCTATCGATGATTGATTGCATGGTTACGTGTTGTATCGATTTCAGTCTGAGGCATACTTGTGGATCGGTTATGACTTGCAAAGTCTGCTTTTGAGGATGACATAAGCAAGGAACTTCTAGGTGCATGATTGTAATATGCTTTATGGCTATATGGAAATCATGGAATGATTGGAGTTGTTATTCGTGACGGATGTAGTGCGCAAGTCATAGGGATTTGCTTGTTTGCTTAGAGGTATGGATTACTTCTTTGGGTGTTGTGTCATGCCCCAAACCTGGGGAGGCGTGGCTGGCACTCGGTGCTGCACTGACCCGAGCGAACCACTCTGTAACTCATAATCATTCGACCAAAACAAGAACATACATAGGTCGATTTAGCTGAACTTATTCCTTTCGTAATTATCATGGGACGACAGGGCCTCAACTCATATGGACAACTTGTAAGTGGAAAAACGTTATATCAATGAACCATTGTTCACAAAACATGAATACATATGGGCCGTCAAGGCCTCTAACTTTGACATACTGTACATAATAAACCTGTGTCTACAAAGCCTCTAAGATTATTTGACATAAAATGGGACAGGGTACCGGCTTACCCATAAGTCTGTAGCAAAACTCTGACACGATGACTTATAGACTCGGCTGCACTCCGAATGAGGTGGAATCTTACCGATTCTTCACTGAATGCTAACCTCGTCTAGTATAAGGGCTCGTCAAACTGATTGTCTACACCTGCAGGCATGAATGCAGCGTCCCCAACAAAAGGACGTCAGTACGAATAATGTACTGAGTATGTAAGGCATGTAAATAAATATACAAAGAGCATGGTAGAAACATGAAGTAAAGGATTCAACCTATAAGTTTGGATAACTCTGTAAATCATGAAATACTTATAGTGTCATGCATATGCGTATGAAGGCCATGTCGTGCGTAGATACATGTGTTCATAACATCATCAAGCCTCTAAGGGCATCCCATCATATCATCTCAGCCACTGTGGGCAAAATCATCATCGTATACCAGCTGATCAGGTGGTGGTGCGTATATAACGCCATAACCTTTCCCATATCCCATATACATATATATATATATACATATATATACGCGTATATAACGCCGTAACATCATCACGCCTCTCAGGGCATCCCATCATATCATCTCGGCCACTGTGGGCAAATCATCAACGTATACCAGCTGATCAGGTGGTGGTGCGTATATAATGCCATAACCTTCCCATATCCCATATACATATATATACATATATATACGCGTATATAACACCATCTGATCATGGGTCGATGTGCATGTATAAATGCATGAAATGCATATGAAATATGTTTATAAAATCTCTCGGTACGTCATAAGACCATTATACCTCTGATTAATATCATGAAACAAACTTTATCAACTTACGTATTTTCTGAGACCCATGAACAGAAGATAGAATAATAAGACATATGGGAATTCAAGAACATAGGCATCTTTAATACTTCTATGAATAGAGTCATTTATGAAAGTTGTGCATTTTTTCGTTTCATTTGTGTCGTATAGATCATGCCAAAAAGAAAGAAGGGATAGCCTTAACATACCTGGAGTAGGAAAAAATTCGTATGATATTCTTGGGAAAGGTTACACCGTACTCCCTTAGAATCGCAAAAATCACACGTCGCTTAAGACGCCTTCTTTATACTTTGGATGAAACAGCAGATCTCCTTATCAATAATCAATAAGGTTCAAGATGGACATTCAACCGTAAATCAGCAATGATTTTGCATATTGTCACTGAGATAGGACCTTAAGAAGAGATTGCAAGATGCTGAATCAAGCTGTCCACAATAGCTAATTATCCGTGAAATCTAGTGCTGCCATATCTTCAACTATAGGCACCCTAGGTGTAATTTGTTTACTTTCTCACAATGTATATGATCTTACTCCCAAGACATAAAGCCATTGCATCGACCAATTTTCTTAATTTTAAAAAAGGATACTTCTGTTGCAAGACAAGAAATCAAGATTATTTGCACTTAACCATGTTTAGATATGCAAAATCAAACTTTCTGAAAAAGAAAAATTTCAAGATTCTTTACAATTACCAAATAACATATGAAAAGGAAGTAACTTTGTGAAGAAGATAGACGAATAAAATTAATCAACTATATAATTCAACTTCAGAGTCCAATTGATCTCTCAATTTCTGCTACTTAAAAGCCTCCCTACAGCCTAACATAGTAACATGGTCTTGTGGAAAACAGAACTTAGAACAGGGATGATTCCCATTTGTTTGGTAAATTTTATAATACCAAGAAGACTCTTGAGTTGCTGTAATAACACTATAATGGCAGCCCCAGCCATGAATCCATTTAGTGTTGCTTTTGACAGAAAATCAATTATAAAACCCCAAGAAAGTATAAATGTTATACAAAGAAGTATATATATTATATGTGTATCTTTTTGCCAAAATGAATGTTGGGTGTCTTTTGCCAAATTGAAAGTAAATGGCCATTTAATATTTGGCTTCCACCTAGCCATGTATTGGCGGTGGAAGTCTTATATTTGTGACAAATAGTGCTGACTAGTACAAGATACATCTAATACATACTTATCCCCATATTTTAGTACTTAATATATATAAAAATTATTCACATAATTAAGAATTATCTCAACTTAATTAAAATACTACTCACTTTTAATATACTTTATATAACTTACTATCATGGTCATGTGGTACCATACAAAATAAATACATACACTATTATTTTATTAAAACATCCATGTAAAAATATATATATTTTCTCAACTTCTAATTTTTCCTAATCTCATATAAAGAGTAAAAATTTTCGTACGCTGAATTCTTAAAATGGTAAAAGATAACCTTCTTTTCTTGTGAGAAAATAATTTCTATCTTTACAATAAATAAAATCTCATAAACTTCCTCATATTATGTGTATAATTGAAAGTAGTAATATTAATAACTCTATAAAATTATATTTTCAAACTTTTTTTTTTACAAAAATGTTCCACTCAATTTAAATACCATATCAAAATGTATCAAACGACATCAAGGTTGTTAAACTTACGGGGTGTAACATTCTTCCCCCCCTTTAGAACATTCTTCCTCGAATGTTAACTTTTAGAGATTTGAAAAATTTTCACTAGGGTCTCCTCTGTAAATTAAAGTTAAAACCCAAACTATTTCTGAAGTCTCAACTATTCATAACTTTTTGTACTTGAGTATCTTGTATCTTTTTTGCCTTTAACTTACTTACCTTTCAATCTCGCATCGTATCTTCTGTTTCTTTCATAACCTTCCTTCCATATAGGCGAAATTACGCCTTAAAGCTCTACTGTAATACCTGCACCTCTAGTGCATACAAACCTGGTAAAAACTTCATACTGACTTCTTACGGTTCAGCTCTATGGCACGATCTGGAAACAAATGAAGGGTAACATTTCCTAAATGCCCTATAGCTTCTCAATTATAAATGTGGCGCGTAACACACCCATAAGTGAGACTCTACTAGGCACGGCTTTGTAGACGCCCTAGGACACGACTCGCTCTGATACCACTTTGTCACGTCCCAAACCTGGGGAGGCGTGGCTGGCACGCGGTGCCGCACTGGCCCACCTGTGTCTACAAAGCCTCTAAGATTATTTGACATAAAATGGTACAGGGTACCGGCCTACCTATAAGTCTATAGCAAAACTCTGACACGATGGCTTATAGACTCGGTTGTACTCCGAATAAGGTGGAGTCTTACCGATTCTTCGCTGAATGCTAACCTCATCTACTATGAGGGCTCGTCAAACTGATTGTCTACACCTACAGGCATGAATGCAGCGTCCCCAACAAAAGGACGTCAGTACGGATAATGTACTGAGTATGTAAGGCATGTAAATAAATATATAAAGAGCATGGTAGAAACATGAAGTAAAGGACTCAACCTGTAAGTCTGGATAACTCTGTAAATCATGAAATACTTATAGTGTCATGCATATGCGTATGAATGCCATGTCGTGCGTAGGTACATGTGTTCATAACATCATCAAGCCTCTGAGGGCATCCCATTATATCATCTCAGCCACTGTGGGCAAAATCATCATCGTATACCAGCTGATCAGGTGGTGATGCGTATATAACGCCATAACCTTTCCCATATCCCATATACATAGATATACATATATGTATACGTGTATATAACGCCATAACATCATCACGCCTCTCAGAGCATCCTATCATATCATCTCGGCCACTGTGGGCAAATCATCAACGTATACTAGCTGATCAGGTGGTGGTGTGTATATAACGCCATAACCTTTTTCATATCCCATATACATATATATATATACGCGCATATAACGTCATCTGGTCATGGGTAGATGTGCATGTATAAATGCATGAAATGCATATGAAATATATTAATAAAATCTCTCGGTACGTCATAAGACCGTTATACCTCTGATTAATATCATGAAACAAACTTTATCAACTTACGTATTTTCTGAGACCCATGAACAGACGATAGAATAATAAGACATATGGGAATTCAAGAACATAGGCATCTTTAATACTTCTATGAATAGAGTCATTTATGAAAGTTGTGCATTTTCTCGTTTCATTTGTGTCGTATAAATCATGCCAAAAAGAAAGAACGGATAACCTTAACATACCTGGAGTAGAGAAAAATTCGTATGATATTCTTGGGAAAGGCTGCACCGTACTCCCTTAGAATCGCAAAAATCACACGTCGCTTAAGACGCCTTCTTTATACTTTGGATGAAACAGCAGGTCTCCTTATCAATAATCAATAAGGTTCAATATGGACATTCAACCGTAAATCAGCAATGATTTTGCATATTGTCACTGAGATAAGGCCTTAAGAAGAGATTGCAAGATGCAGAATCAAGCTGTCCACAATAGCTAATTATCCGTGAAATCTAGTGTTGCCATATCTTCAACTATAGGCACCCTAGGTGTAATTAGTTTACTTTCTCACAATGTATATGACCTTACTCCCAAGACGTAAAGCCATTGCATCGACCAATTTTCATAATTTAAAAAAAAAGATACTGCTGTTGCAAGACAAGAAATCAAGATTATTTGCACTTAACCAAGTTTAGATATGCAAAAGCAACAACTTTCTGAAAAAGAAAAATTTCAAGATTCTTTACACTTACCAAATTATATATGAAAAGGAAGTAACTTTGTGAAGAAGATAGACGAATAAAATTAATCAACTATATAATTCAACTTCAGAGTCCAATTGATCTCTCAATTTTGGCTACTTAAAAGCGTTCCTACAGCCTAACATACTAACATGGTCTTGTGGAAAACAGAACTTTGAACAGGGATTATTCCCATTTGTTTGGTAAAATTTATAATGCCAAGAAGACTCTTGAGTTGCTGTAATGACACTGTAATGGCAGCCCCAGCCATGAATCCAATCAGTGTTGCTTTTGAGAGAAAATCAATTATAAAACCCCAAGGAAGTATAAATGTTATACAAAGAAGTATATATATTATATGTGCATCTTTTTGCCATAATAAAAGTTGGGTGTCTTTTGCCAAATTGAAAGTAAATGGCCATTTAATATTTGGCTTTCACCTAGCCATGTATTAGTGGTGGAAGTCTTATATTTGTGACAAATAGTGCTGACTAGTACAAGATACATCTAACACATACTTATTCTCATATTTTAGTACTTAATACATATAAAAATTATTCACGTAATTAAGAATTATCTGAACTTAATTAATATACTACTCACGTTTAATATACTTTATATAATTTACTATCATGGTCATGTGGTATCATACAAAATAAATACATACACTATTATTTTATTAAAACATCCATGTAAAAATATATATATTTTTTCAACTTTTAATTTTTCCTAATCTCATATAAAGAGTAAAAGTTTTCGTAAGCTAAATTCTTAAAATGGCAAAAGATAACCTTCTTTTCTTGTGAGAAAATAATTTCTATCTTTACAATAAATAAAATCTCATAAACTTGTGTATAATTGAAAGTAGTAACATTAATAACTATATAAAATTATATTTTTCAAGCTTTTTTTTTACAAAAATATTCTACTCAATATAAATACCATATCAAAATGTATCTAACGGCATCAAGGTTGTTAAACTTACGGGGTGTAACATATTGTCGTGCTAATGGGGCACAGATCGTTCGGCCATTTTAGGGCGGTGCAATTGAGAGTTGAGCAGAGTGGAGGTCCCTCGAGAAGGTTCTAGTGGGTTCAAGGTTTATATGTAGCAATTGAGAGTTTTTGGATTTGTATATGGTTAGAACCTGAGATTTACATTAGATGGTGTCGAGACTCGCGGTATTCCTATATTATTGTGGATTATACACTTCAGTATCAAGGAGTGAAGGAAACCGTTTTAGGTTCAC
>NW_017674520.1:62863-93932 GCF_001879085.1 Nicotiana attenuata
ATAAGGTCTCTTCAGAGTGGGTGTATCGGTTGTGGTGCCTTAGGGTGCTTAAGAGGGGATTCAGCGGCTTATGGGCCATCGGGTAGTGTGATTTATCGTAGGATCTCGTGGGGTGAGTTTTGGTTAAGGATCGTGGTGTTCTGGAAAGGAGAAATATCAACTTGAAGGCAATTCGGAAGGAACTTGGAGAAATTGGACAGTTTAGTAGTAGGTTGGATCAACACCGTAGTGGATATGATAAATTCTTTGGGTACTTATGATGTGGTGAGTCTCTACATGTATTTTTTGGCAGTACCCTTGGGTTTTGGCGACTGCGTGGCTTGGTTGAGTTATAAGGATTTGGTTCTGATAGCTTGGCTATGTGCAAATGGATTTCGAAAGAGTTCTCCATGCTTTCTATCACAGTTTGAGGTGGATATTTCCTACTAGCGAGGGGAGCATGTTGAATATTGTGATTTCCCACTGGATGGGATCAAATGGAAGGTCTCCGGCTGATCGGATATATATTATACTTGTGACTCAGAGTTAATTATGAGATGCTTGTACTCTTTGCATGATGTCATGATTGATGCGGTGTTTTGTGTGGGATTAAGATTTGCGTGTGCAAGTTCACGGTTCAGTAGAAGGAAGGTAATGAATTCTTAAACAACATGGACGGTTTCAGACGTCTAGATGAATGCAAGTACTATTTGGTATTGCTTGAGAGGAGTGTACATTTTAGAAGGCGCACTATGTTTTGATTTATGGATATTTCATTGGTATTGCGGCACTTTCCTGGTTGATTGGCTGCCGATTTTCAGATATTGCTATGTGGCACGGAAGAATTTGAGAAGTATTCCTCTAGGGATGATCGTGTATGAGATGTGTTTGGCATTCGGGCGGTGGAGTTAGGATCATATATGGTGATTTGTGTGCTCTATGAATTTGGAGACTAGGAGTTCTCAAGAGCAGATTATTTCATGGTTGTGGACTGTGAAAATGTGGCCAGAGCTAGTCAGAGGATGGTATGTTATAGTTAGGTCATTGTGGACTTTCAGAGGGTTAATTATCTATTTGTGGATGACCAGGGTTGATTTGGGAGCTCATTGGTAGGCTTAATGAGGATGTGTATTCTACACCGGGTCCGATTTGTTGACTCATCACCATTACTGCACAAAGGTGTGCCATTAGGTTGGCGTTGAGCTTATTCGTATTCTGATATATTCTGTGAGTTACTCTTCTATGCTAGGAGGGATTGTGATCCGTTGGTTATATGCACACATGGTGCGGATCTATTTGGGCCTTATAGCGGAATTTGACGAGATGGGTATTAGGTGTTGAATGATTGATGCGACGTGGTTATGGTCCTTTAGGGTTATGGTATTGTGTTAATTGCTTCATGTGGTTATGGTCATGCGCCTTGGGTACTTGATGTCAAGTAGTGTGTTGGTTGTTGATTTTGAGCATTGAGCTTGAGGTATTTCATATGGACCCAGTGTTTGGATGGGTCACGCATCTGCAGCGGGTTATGTTGAATATAATCCTTTGTGTTAAGATTCGTGTGTTATGGTTCTACGGTGTGTGATGGTTTCAACCATTTTCATTGGGGCGGTACTTTTGAGCTGGCTGGATGGTTCTCTCGTTTAAGTCATTTTCCATGTTTGAATACATTTGAATTGTTGCGTATTGGAGCACGGATTGCACCGTTCGTGGCTTAGGGTAGTATTGGTGCGGCATGTCAGTAAAAGTAGCTGTATTTTGCTAAGATAAGGCCGGCGGATCTGGAAGGGTGCTATCAGATTTGGTTATGGCTTATTTGAAAGGATAATGACTCTGATCGGCTTAGAAATTATCTATAGTTCTTGCCGAAGGAGAGGGAGCTCCATGACTTGTTGATATGATGAATGGTTATGAGTTTCTGCGTGTTCCTTTCATCATCGGCAGTGTACTAAGGTTTTAGAACGAGGTTTTGTTTGTTATGAGGTTTTTTACCACTACCGAGTTAATTTAAGCAGCTATAGTGACTGGAAGTTTTGCTATTAGTATATGAGTTATGTGGTATATCATGTGATTGTGACTTGGGTTACAGTTATGGCTCATGGTTAACTTGTTCAGACTTATACAGTGCATAGATACGAGTTTTGGTCTTATAGGAAATTTCGGATGTTGGAAAAATTGGATTCTAAGGTCTATGAGCTAAGACTGAATTAATGATCTTCAGTATAATTTGTGTTGTGAGGCCTATATGGAATAGGGTCACGTGGGATCGCCCCCGGGGTATGTGCATGGTTAAGGGTCACACGACAGTTTGCAGCTTTGGAAGAACTCTGGGCACGTTCGAGGACGAACTTATGTTTAAGTGGGGGAGGATGTAACAACCCGACCGGTCGTTTTGAGCATTTACACTTCGCTGGTTGTTTGAGGGAATGAGTAGCTCTATATAATGTATTATGACTTATGTGAATCGTCGGTTTTGGTTTTCACATTATTCGGAATTGATTTGGAAGAATGATTCTCAACTAGGAAGCTTTAAATTGGAAGAGATAACCAAGTTTGACTTTTTAGTATTGAACATCGGATCGGAGTTTTGATGGTTCCATTAGCTCCGTGGGAGATTGGACTTAGGAGCGTGTCTGGATTGTTGATTTGGAGGTCCTAGTTGAATTTTCCTTGAAATGGCGAAAGTTGGATTTTTGAAGTTTTTACCGGGAGTGGACACTTTTGATATTCGGCTTCGGATTGTGGTTTTGGGAATTGAGATAGTTTAGTTATGTCATTTGGAACTTGTGTACAAAAATTTGGGTTCATTCCGGGTTGGTTTGCTATGTTTTCGCACAAGTTATGAAAGTTGAAAAAGTTCAAGTTCATCAAGTTTGAATTGAGGTGCGATTCATTGTTTTGATATTGTTATGTGTTATTTGAGGCCTCGAGTAGGTCTGTAGTGTTATGGTACTTGTTGGGATATTCACACATGGTCCCGAGGGGCTCGGGCGTGTTTCAGATTGTTTTCGGACCATTTTCCTTCATTTTCACATTGTTGTTCTGCTGAGTTCTCGACATCTGGTTTCCTTAATCGCGATCGTGGAGTATGGATCGCGATCGCGTAGAGTTTTTTGAAGGCTGGGAGATCGTGTTCGCAAGTCCTCAGACGCGTTTGCGTAGGCTGCTGCAATTTGAGCATCGCGTTCGCGTAAGCCTGCACGGGTTCCCGTAGTGTGTTTGACTGAGCTGGGCAGTGGCCGCTTCTTCTTCACGTTCGCCGCCCTTCTACCGTGTTCTCGTAGTTCTGTCCTCTCTGTGTATCACGTTTGTGAGCGCATAGAGTATTTTGGTGGTAGATTATTTTGTTCATCACGAACGTGATGGATTTTCCGCGTTCGCATAAGAGGATGCCTGGGCAGAGTTATAAGTCTCTATTTTGGGGTTTGGGCCATTTTGCATTTTGGTAGTTATGGAGCTCCGGATTGAACGATTCTTTAAGCCAATTTTCACCCATGTGGACTGGAGTAATGTTATCTACTTCATTTTTTATTTTTAATATCATTGAGTCTATTCTTTCTTTTCGGCATTTGATTGAGGGTTCCAAAAGAGAAATTGGAGGTTTTAGCCTAAAGTTTTCATAATGGAATTTTTTGAGTTCTCGAACATCGAGTTCGAGTCAGATTGAGTGAAACTGTATAGTTGGAATCGTATGAAATGGTTTTCAAATTTTCTAAGTTTTTGTCGGTTTCCGAGGCAACGGGCCCGGGTGTGACTTTTGGCCGATTTTGGATTTTGTTAAGGATTCGAACCTTTATCATTTGGAATTGTTTCCTTTGGGCTTTATTTGATTGTATTTGAGTTTGCTTGTGGCAGTTTTAAGCCGATCAGAGTCGGTGCAACAGCGGGATGGCATCTTTGGAGTATCGTTTTGGCTTGCTCGGTATTCGAAGGAGAGGGAGCTCCATGACTTGTTGATATGATGAATGGTTATGAGTTTCTGCGTGTTCCTTTCATCATCGGCAGTGTACGAAGGTTTTAGAACGAGATTTTGTTTGTTATGAGGTTTATTACCACTACCGAGTTAACTTAAGCAGCTATAGTGATTTGAAGTTTTGCTATTAGTATATGAGTTATGTGGTATATCATGTGATTGTGACTTGGGTTACAGCTATGGCTCGATGTAACTTGTTCATACTTATACAGTGTATATGATACGAGATTTGGGTCTTATATGAAATTTCGGATGTTGGAAAAATTGGATTCTAAGGTCTATGAGCTAAGACTGAATTAATGATCTTCAGTATATTGTGTTGTGAGGCCTATGTGGAATAGGGTCACGTGGGATCACCCCCAGGTATGTGCATGGTAAGGTCACACGACAGTTTGGCATCTTTGGAACAACTCTGGGCACGTTCGAGGACGAACGTATGTTTAAGTGGGGGAGGATGTAACAACCCGACCGGTCGTTTTGAGCATTTACACTTCGCTTTGTTGTTTGAGGGAATGAGTAGCTCTATATGATGTATTTTGACTTATGTGAATCGTCGGTTTTGGTTTTCACGTTATCCGGAATTGATTTGGAAGAATGATTCTCAACTAGGAAGCTTTAAATTGGAAGAGATAACCAAGTTTGACTTTTTAGTATTAGACCTCAGATTGGAGTTTTGATGGTTCCGTTAGCTCCGTTGGGAGATTTTGGGCTTAGGAGCGTGTCTGGATTGTGATTTGGAGGTCCATAGTTGAATTTGCCTTGAAATGGCGAAAGTTGGATTTTTGGAAAGTTTTACCAGGAGTGGACATTTTGATATCGGATTCGGATTGTGGTTCCGGGAATTGAGATAGTTTCGTTATGTCATTTCGGACTTGTGTACAAAATTTGGGTTCATTCCGGGTTGGTTTGCTATGTTTCAGCACAAGTTATGGAAGTTGAAAAGTTCAATGTTCATCGAGCTTGAATTGAGGTGCGATTCGTCGTTTCGATATTGTTATGTGTTATTTGAGGCCTCGAGTAGGTCTGTAGTGTTATGGGACTTGTTGGGATATTCAAACGAGGTCCCTAGGGGCTCAGGCGTGTTTCAGATTGTTTTCGAACCATTTTCCTTCATTTTTGCATTGTTGTTCTGCTGAGTTCTCGGCATCTGGTTTCCTTAATCGCGATCGCGGAGTATGGATCGCGATCGCGTAGAGTTTTTTGAAGGCTGGGAGATCGCGTTCACAAGTCCTCAGATGCGTTCGCGTACGTTGCTGCAATTTGAGCATCATGTTCGTGTAAGCCTGAACGCTTTCCCGTAGTGTGTTTGACTGAGCTGGGCAGTGGCCGCTTTTTCTTCGCGTTCACCGCCCTTCTACCGCGTTCTCTTAGTTCTGTCTTCTCTATGTATCGCGTTCGCGAGGCTTGTGCCGTGAGCGCATAGAGTATTTTGGTGGTAGATTATTTTTTTCATCACGAACGTGATGGATTTTCCGCGTTCGCGTAAGAGGATGCCTGGGCAGAAATATAAAGTACTCTATTTTGGGGGTTTCGGCCATTTTTGCATTTTGGTAGCTATGGAGCTCGGATTGAGGCGATTCTTGAAGCAATTTTCACCATGTGGACTTGAGTAGGTGTTCTCTACTCATTTTTTATTTTATAGCAAGAATCTATCTTCATTTCGGCATTTGATTGAGGGTTCCAAAAGAGAAATTGGAGGTTTTAGCCTAAAGTTTCAAAATGTGAGTTTTTGAGTTTCGAACAGTTGAGTCAGAGTCAGATTTGAGTGAAACTAGTATAGTTGGACTTGTAATGAAATGGGTTTTCGGATTTTGTAAGTTTTGTCGGATTCCGAGGCACGGGCCCGAGTGTGACTTTTGGCCGGTTTTGGATTTTGATTAAGGATTCGACCTTTATCATTTGGAATTGTTTCCTTGGGCTTTATTTGATGTATTTGAGTTGCTTTTGGCAAGTTTCGAGCCGTTCAGAGGTCGGTGCGCGCGGGATGGCATCTTTGGAGCATCGTTTGGCTTGCTCGGCATTGGATTTGGCTTGTTCGAGGTAAGTAACACTTCTAAACTTGGTGTTGAGGGTATGAAACCCCGAATTACGTGATATGTGTTTGGTGTTGAGGTGACTCACATGCTAGGCGACGGGCGTGTTGGTGTGCACCGGGTGAATTGTGGCTCCGTTATTCCTGTGGTACTGTGTAGTTACCTGATCTTATCTGTCGCGCCCCCTTTTTCTCACAAAATCGGGTTTCGACACGTGAAAACTCTTTTAAGGAAGGTGTTAAAAGAGAGAATTGCCACCTAATGGGTTTGAGGTGCGTTAGGGCACCTGTTTTGCAGATAACTCTGTTTGACTAGTTTGCGTCACCAAAGATCGGGTAAGGGCTCGAAATTACCTCGAAGAGAAGATGTTAGGCACTCTTCGAGGTCCACAACTGTGGGTCCCGGCCAAACTCGAATTATATGAATTAGTTCTATGTGATCAAATAAACGAAGAGAGAGCATAAAATTTTAAGAAATTTATTATAAACAAGTTTTAAACAGAAGGTACAACTATTTTTGATTCTAGTTACAAAAGAAAGAAAGCAGGGGGGGAATCCTAAATTTTTTAGCCTAAAGGATCACCCCGTGCAACATAAATAATACTTCGTAACTCCCTCCAGATGGGGTGTTACTCATATTATTCAGCGAGCACAGACTATCATCTCCTGCTACCCGATTACTATCTTTAAGTTGTTACCTAAAGCGTACTAGTTCAGTAATAACTCGTACCCTATGCGTGCACTACCCATACCGTGCCTACGGTCCAGGAGGCGTTTGGACCATCTAACCTAACTTAGGTTACTCGAAATGAGAAAACTAGGCGACATACTAAACAAGTTGGACTTCACATAAAAGCAGTTAAGGGCTCAAGTTAGCCTCCACACTTAGACAACAAATGCACGCAAATAAATTAGGACTTTGACAGTTTCAGAATTGAGACGAGTTAAAGCCATTAACCCTATAGACATGATTTCTATGTGACTTTGGAATTCAAACATGCAGCAGCTTTAGATGCGAGGTGTTATTTTAGAGGCTTGCTTTCTAAATAACTTTATATTTCAGGGAGTCTAGTATTGCGTAATAATTACTAAGATTACAGATTATAAGTTTTTTGACCTATAGACAAGATATCTAGGTGCAGTAGTTAGTAGTGATAACCATGGAAGATGTTCAGAATTACTTAGTTTAATCCTATAGGCATACTTTCTATAACAATGGCAACGAAACAGTGTTTGAAAGTTCAATATTAACACTTAGAGGAAGCGAGCAGGATAATCAATAATTAAGACTAATTTTAGATCCTATAGGCATGTTTATTAAGTGAATGATAGCATGTTAACCAATTAACCTCATAGGCATGATTTCTAAATTGCATATTAGGTAGCATGTGAATTAACGGAATCATATAGCACCTGATAAATATGCTGTAATGCACATTGAGACATTGGTCATTTAATTTCTTATAGGCATGATAGCTACCATAGAGAAGCAGAATAGATTAGATGGATTAAACACCTATAGGCAAGTTATCTAACACACACAGCAGCAGAACATATTTGAGCAAAGTAAAACCCCCTATAGGCCGAATTTCTACCCATTTCAATGCAAATACTAAGATAACCCCCCCCCCCCTTTCCCAATTTTACTAATACCCCGATTTTCATTACAATATTATTACAGACCCAATGAATAAAATAAATTACAAAGCTACAAAATAACTATAGTGGGCCTGCAGCAAGCCCAAAGTACACTCGGCCAGGCCACGCCTTCAATTTCAAGTCCACATAGTTCAAAACAGCCCAGAAGTCATAGCCAGAATTAAATGACCATCAAAGATTGAAAAAAAGCCATGTACACAAGCCCATTGGCTTATCCAGTAAGTGAAATGGGATATAATTGAGCAATTAGGACAAAGTAGCAAGGAACCTTGGACCCTAGTGTGTCAGAGTTCCCAAGGGCTTCAAGAACCCAGGGCAGTGCTCACACTAGGGAGGTTAATAGAGGAGATTCAGGAAATGACTGGGGACCAAGTCCTAGTGTGTCAGAGTTCATAAGGGTCTCAATTGGACCCCGAGCAGTGCTCACACTAGGGAGGTCAAGAGCAAGAGCCTTGATAGCCTTGGCTTTCAGCCAGCTAAAAATAGGGAGTTCAGAATAACATAAGTGATAATGAGGGAGAGTGGACAATAGCTGAGGGACAGAACTGAAGGGTACAAACATAGTCAAGTTGGGCACATAGAACAAATAATCAAACAGGCTTTAGGTTTTAAGAACATACTTAGCAAAGATTCAGAAGAACAAGTTCAACGCCTAGTGCATAAGTAGTCACACATACAAACACGTTTGCAGGATAGGAATACACAGACTCATAATAAGGAAAAGGTTCAAATTACGTTAAGTATATGTCCCATTATCATAAGATAGCCATGTTAACTTCACATCATGCAGCAGAACAACATTTGGACATAGTAGGGAAGCACAAATTATGACAACATATTGGTGAATCAAGTGAGCCAAACATGTTAAGGGGGTATATTAAGTGAGAACTACTCATGATTGATAGAACATGATCTTAACACAGAATTAGAACATACTACTTATGCAAGATTGCCATTATAGAGATTCAGAACAAAAAGGGGAAGATAAACTCATGTCATACAGTAAGTGTAAGCATTCAGGTCTGGCCTAATAGACTAATTAACTAAAGAAATCTCAAATTATGCAGATGGAGCATATTCAAATAACAGATTGGACAACCTTAAGCAGATCTAAAAACCAGAGAGATGCTAACAAGTGCAAAGGTCACATACAGCAGTAGTTCATAACACATTGGCTAAACCAAATTAAGAGAATCTTGACTAGTCGAATTAGGCTTAGACATGTTTCAAACTAGCAACATTATGAAGCCAAATGTTAAAAAGATCTAAAACTGAGGTACGCGAAATTTATTTTTCAAGAAACCGACCAACTTTAGTCGGTTTTTTATTTAAAATAAATTAAGTTAATATTCAAAAACCAACCGAAATTGGTTGGTTAATTCGGACGATCACCTTAAAAAACCGACCAACTTTGGTCGGTTATTTTCGTGCGAAAATACAATTGAAGAGTATAAATGAAATAAAAGACAATCTTAAAACAAAATTCACCAATGGTCTAGTGGTATAATAGTATCATGCCACAGTACAAACTCCGGGTCGATTCCCAGATGGTGCATCTTTTAATTACATAATTAAAATACTGACCAACATTGGTCGCTTTTTTCGGCAATATTTTTTTTTTTGAATTTAATTGACCGACCAAAGTTGGTCGGTAATTTGCGACCAACATTGATCGGTATGCCCTTCCGACCTTAGAAATACCGTCCACACGTAAATGATCGAGTTTTGGACGGTTATTAACCATTACCGACCAAAGTTGGTCGATTTTTTTAAACGGTTGGATTTCTAATAGTGATAGACACAAAATAAGACTTTGGTCCTATTTTTAAATGGTATCTTATCATCAGCTACCAAATGCCAACGACTTCTATTTATGAACTTTATCTTCATACAATTTCTTCCAAACACATTGGTCCAATACTTTTTTTTTTTTTTGGTAAGAGGAGAAACCCGCAGCCGCTACAACCTCTGCCATAGCTTCTACCCTTCGGGTGAGCACTCTGTGGTGAGCACTTTGTGGGTACTGGGTAAACCTTCCCCTGTGTAATAGCCTGCAAACCACACAAAGACTGTAAACCGCACTAGGCAAGCCCTGTGCGACAGGCTCAATCCCAGAAGGCATTGAGGGGGGATTCGATCCGAGGTCATCCATATGGATGGGCAACCCCGAAGGGTTACTTTGGTCCAATACTTATTGTGCCCAAAAATAGCCAAACCCCCTTCCACTTCAGGAAATCGGTCGTTCACATCACTGTTTGGACTTCTTGAATTAATAATTTATCTTTTCTATGATTGGCGTTATAGATAATTTACTTATATATTAAATTTGTAGAACTACTCGATGTATCGCTTTATCGTTGAGCTAATATTCTGGTATTTTAATTTTAATTAGTGACGTGGAATATTAGTTTCAAACTATGGAGACTTTTCCAATTGGACCCTCCATTATAGGAAAGGAACTTAATTGGCAACTTCAAGTAAAAATGGCGTGTAGTAGCCACTAATTAAGGGTGTCTTTAATTTTTATCCACTAATTATAATGTTCAGCAAAAATAGCCACTACTAATAGGAAAAAGATTTTTACCCTTCCTTCTAAGCAATGGAAAGTGCTCACTTGTATAATGTATTTGAAACTTCCAATCATAGCTGGACGGTTTTTCTGATAATTTGTCTGTTGATTATACCATGGATTACTGGAGAAGGTTCGTTACTTTTATATATATTTGTTAAACTGAGAATAGATTGTTGCTAATGATTTATTACTTTTAAAGTCCCCTTTTTCTTTTTCATCGTATGAATTTAGAATTGGATAATATTGTTTAACTAGCTTATTTATACTTTACAAAGTGCAATGTGTTTTACCATTTGTGTGCCTATTCTGTTACCACCCACTACCATCATCTAGGAAAATACACACATCTTAGATCCATGGTCTGCCTATGACAAAATTCAAGATGCAAAAGGTCTGTGATGCCTGTGCTAGAGGAAAACATGTGAAGTCCTCCTTTAAGTCTAAAAGAGATGTGAGCACCTCAAAGCCACTAGAGCTTTTGCATATGGATATATGTGGCCCTATGAGAGTGCAAAGCGGAGGAGGAAAAAGATACATTTTTGTAATAGTGGATGACTACTCCAGATTCACATGGACTCTGCTTCTCAGAACTAAAGATGAAACCATTGAGGTGTTTGTGGCTTTCGTAAACAAAATCCAGGTGAAGATGGAGTCTAGAGTCGCATGCATTAGATCAGATCATGGGACAGAATTTGACAATGTCAAATTTGATGAGTTCTGCAATGAAAATGGCATCACTTACAACTTCTCAGCTCCCAAAACTCCCCAACAAAATGGAGTAGTAGAAAGGAAGAACAGAACTATGGATGAGATGGCAAGAACAATGCTAATCGACAGTGGAATTGCAAAGAACTTCTGGGCTGAAGCTGTCAACACTGCCTGCTACTTGGTGAACAGGTGCATAATCAGATCACTTCTGAACAAAACCCCCTATGAATTGTTGAATGGAAGGAAACCCAAGCTGACTCACCTAAGAACATTTGGGTGCAAATGCTATGTTATCAACAATGGAAATGATTAGCTTGGTAAATTCGATGCCAAGAGTGATGAAGGAATATTTCTGGGCTACTCTTCTCAAAGCAAGGCTTACAAGATATATAATAAGCGGACTCAATGTGTGGAGGAAAGTGTTCATGTTATTTTTGATGAGTCTTATCCATCCTGTGAGAAGAGTGATATAGAACATCAAGATGGAGAACCCTTACTAGTACCTGGTGAAGTCATTAACATGACAAACGAAAAGGCAGATATGATGAGTCAAGTAAAAGAGCTAAGTGAAGACAATACTTCCTCATCTTCAATGGAACCAAGTACTTCAATTACAACCACTGAAGCTGAAGAAAGAGTGGTTGATGCAGTGGTTGATGCAGTTCAGGGAACTCCACCAGCACCTGAGAGAAGAACGGAGGAAAACCAGCCAAACGCACCCACATCCTCTCAAAATTAACCTCAGACGTCTAACTGGAGACATCAAAGCTCTCATCCGATGGACAACATTATCACTCCTCTAGATTCCGGAGTACAAACCAGGTCAAGAGCCGAAAATTCACTTGCCTTGTTAGCTTTTCTATCTCAGATAGAACCCAAGAATAACAAGGAAGACTTGAAAGATGCAGATTGGATTGTGGCCATGCAAGACGAGCTACATCAGTTTGAAAGAAACAATGTTTGGCACCTGGTATCTAGACCCTCAGATCGAACCATTATAGGAACCAGGTGTGCTTTCAGAAACAAGCTCGATGAACATGGAATTAACACAAGGAACAAGGCCAGGCTAGTAGTTCAAGGCTACAATTAGGAGGAAGAGATTGACTATGGTGAAACGTTTGCTCCGGTGGCTCGCATGGAAGCTATTAGAATTTTAATCGCTTTTGCATCTCATATGGAATTCACCTTGTTCCAAATGGATGTCAAAAGTGCATTTTTGAATGGACTTCTTAAGGAAGAAGTCTATGTGAAGCAACCTCCAGGGTTTGAATATCATGAACATCCTGAACATGTTTTTAAACTAGATAAAGCATTGTACGGGCTAAAGCAGACTCCTCGAGCCTGGTATGAAAGGTTGTCAAAGTTCCTCTTGGAAAATGGCTTTAAAAGAGGGAAAATTGACAACACTCTGTTCTTGAAGAAACGGGGAAGGAACTTGCTCATTGTTCAGGTCTATATTGATGATATCATTTTTGGGGCAACAGGTGATTCTCTATGTGAAGAATTTGCAAAACTCATGGGAAGTCAATTTGAAATGAGCATGATGGGGGAACTGAACTTCTTCTTGGGTCTTCAAGTAAAACAGTCCCCAAAGGGTATATCCATTTGTCAGCAAAAATATATCAGGGAGCTCTTGAAGAGGTTTGACATGGAGCATCAAAGGTGATAGACACTCCCATTTCTACTGCCACTCGAGTGGACATGGATGAAACTGGATCTCCTGTGAATCAAACGATGTATAGAGGCATTATTGGGTCTCTCCTCTATCTCACTGCCAATAGACCTGATATTGCCTTTAGTGTGGGGCTATGTGCAAGGTTTCAATCAAATCACAAGGAATCTCATTTGAAGGCTGCCAAAAGAAAACTGAGATATCTCAAAGGAACACAGGACCTGGTTCTGTATTATCCCTCAGGTGATAGTTTTAATCTCATTGGTTATGCTGATGCAGACTATGCAGGTTATCTTGTGGATAGGAAAAGCACTTCTAGAATGGTTCACTTCTTAGGTTCATGTTTTATCTCTTGGGGCACAAGGAAGCAAAATTCAGTGGCTCTTTCAACAGCTGAAGCAGAATATGTAGCTGCAGCATCCTGCTGTGCTCAACTTTAATGGATCAAGCAGCAACTGGAGGACTTTGGGGTACTCACTGAGAGTGTTCCCCTTCTATGTGACAACACCAGTGCACTCAACATGGCCAAGAATCCAGTTCAACACAAAATGACAAAGCATATTGATGTGAGGCATGACTTCTGAGGGACAATGTGGAGAAAGGGCTGATATGTATGAAGTTCTGCAGCACAGAAGACCAAATTGCAGACATTTTCACCAAGGCATTAAGTAGGGAACAATTTGAAAGAAACAGAGTGAAGTTGGGGCTTTTAAAGCCCAATTGAGAACCTGATTCCTCTTTATCTGGCTATGAAAATCACCTTCAAGAAATAACTGGCTAAAAGTGTTTTCTGGCCATGTCTAACTCACTTTAATACCGTTGCAGGTAAACACGCATGATGAGTATAGAAGCTGTAGATGCAGTGCATGAATGATAAAAGAGGATTGATTCTTTCAAATAAAAGGTCAAGAACCTGGTTCTTGTACCAAAGCTTAGTAGTTCTGTTCATCCTTTATAACACGTCTTAAAAAGGGTACAAAACACAGCTGCCATGTCATTCAACTTTTCAGATCCTGCTGTCACGTCTCTTCACTTCAAATCATTCTGTCTCCCTCTAAAATGTTGCACTTCTCCATGCCCAACCGCCATTTCAGAACCGGTGCTTATTTCTCTCTCTTCATAATTATCCTCTTCTCATAAATAAAATAAACCCTTTTTTGTTCTCCCTAACCATAAGTCCTCCATTATAATTTCCCAAAAGCATTTTCACACCACTTTTCAAATGGCTGAGACAAACTCCGACCTCCCTACCTCAGTCGTACCTACTACTGATAAACCTATGGAGACTTCCGTTCCTACTGAGCCTTCCTTACCCACTCTTACTCTTCCCGCTAAAGTCACACCTCACCCAGATTCCCGGTCTCTCTCTATTTCAGAAACCCCTAAAATTGTCGCTCCGTCCTCTCCGTCTTCTGAGGTTCCCACTAGTCAAAGACCAAGTGGAGAACAAAGTCAAAACCCTGAGGTCACAGAGAGTTCTGCCATCGTTGCTACCGATTTTGTTGTGGCAGTAGTACCAATTGAGAAAGAGAATGTTGTAACTGTCTTTGTGGTGTCTGCTGATGGTGTACTGCATGAGGTCATCTCTCAAAAAAGCGAGGTACAAGGTGTGGGGGACGAAGGGCCATTGTAACTGTTGAAGGCGATGCACTAGCAGATACTACTGGGCCCTCACACGAGGAACCTGATCCCTCTCCAGAGGACCCAGGTCAGGGCTCTCATTCCTAGGACAGTTCTGTTCCTACATTCGCTGTTGTGCCCTTGGAAATACAAGTACCTGAAATGAGGTCCAGTGATGAGGAGGACCTAGATAACGTGGCTCTTGATGCGTTCATAGTTAAGCGGAGGGTTGTGTCCACTCCTGAGTCTGGAACCAAACGACCTACTACCAGACATCAAGCTATGGTGGCCCACGATTCTGCCCTTCAAATGAGCAAGAAAAGTAGTAAGAAGAAAAGGAGGAAGTTGGTGAAAGACAGTGTACCCGTAAGTTATGAGGCAATCTCTGTAGTAGAGGTGGAAGAGGAAACTCCAGATGAACTTGGTTCACTGGTTAGACGGTCTCCGAAAAAGAAGAAGCCTGCCTCAATAGAGAAGGGGTCAACCTTTAAGTCCAAGTTGAAGGAGGTGGTGAGTGAGTTCTCGATGTCTGATGAGGATGTATTAGTCAAATCCAAGGGAAAGGCAAATTAAGTGGTGAGAAGTCCGGCAAACACAAGTCTGAAATTGTTGAGGAACCTGGTTCTGTGAAGAGAATGAGAAGTGAAGTCAGCCTTGGCTCTGAACGCCTGGGGCACCAAAAGGTTCTGTTGGGTCGTACATTTGACCTCGCAATCTCTGAGATGGCTGGCATGCGACAGATTCTTGAAATGGTTGAGTTTCAACGATGGGAGCACCTATTTTAAATAGATGGCCCTAAGGCTTATGAAGATGAGGTGCAGAGCTTCTTTGCTAGCCTTTTTCCCGTTGAGACCGACCACATCTGTGCTTTGGTGAATGGAGTGGATTTAGTGTTTGATGTAAAGCTGCTTGGTGAGATTCTTAAAGTTCCTACAGCCGGTGTGTCCAGTGTAAAGGATGTCTTTCAGTTTAACTTCAGAAATGCCGTGGTAAAGGACAATGCAAACTAGAAGGGGGACCAGATCCATAAGAAGGCGTTACTCCCGGTCTATCAGCTGCTTTTTGAATTGGTCAACAAAGTTCTATTGCCTCGAGCTGAGAGGAGGTCTGTGACCTCTAAGTCTGACCTGTTCTTGATGGAGCAACTGGACAACTTTAAACCTGTAAGCCTGCCTGCTACTATGATTGAGCACATGCTAAAGGTAGCCACCGTACGGTTTTTTGCTTACAAGAGTGTTTTAATTCTTTGAGGTGCATTGGGGCAAGGCAAGGTGGGGACTAAGAAGCATACTTTCTCACAGACTACTTTGGAAGAATGTGAATGCCTGGAAAAGAATGGGGGAGTAGGAAGTACATCAACCGTCTCACAGCTAATTAACGCTCAGAACAGTGCAATTGAGGAAATTCGTCGGTTGAAGGCTAGGAATGCTATCCTGGAAGGTCAGCAAGCCCAAGGGGTTCCAGCATCAAATGATGAAGTAGCTCGTTTGGCAAAGGAGAATGCTGATCTCAGGGCACAAGTAGAGAACCTGAAAGCAGAACTGCTCAATGAGCAAAAGTCGGCCAATGCCCGAATAGACCTTGTTCTCTAAACACTTGCTGCAGCCTCCAAGCCTTCTACTCCTAGTGCCCCCTAAGTACCTCTTCAGTGACCAGAATTCTGGAAATGTTCTTCAGTTTTCTTTTGTTCTTGTTGTTCTGGCAGTTGTTTTGTTTTGTTTTTTTTATGTGGTTGGGATAGAACACTACTGCTCCCGCTTTAACAATCCAATGTTGTCTGTTGCTTTTTAAGCACAGCACATTAAAAGTTTATCAATATAAATTCTATCCTCTTTTATTATATTAGTGTTTTACTTCTATGTTTCTATTCTCTATCATGTTTGTGTGCACATATGTGGCATAAGTTAGCTTGGCTGGACTTCTTTGTGCTGTTCTTCTATTTGTGTCTTTTTAATGATGCCAAAAGGGGGAAAATAATAGTAAGGGGAAACATAGTAAGGGGGAAACATGTGTAAGTAAGGGCATAAAAGTGGCATAAAGTCAGGTGTAAGTAAGGGCATAAAGTCAGGGGGAACTTGTGCTCTCCTGTTACTTAATCTGGTTCTCTTAGCTCTAAATCCATGTTATCATTGTTAAGTTTGTCATCATCAAAAAGGGGGAAACTGATAGGTTTTCAATGTCTTTGCCTTATGTTTTGATGATCTAACAAACTTAATGTCAAGGGCCAGATGGGAACCTGACTCACTTGGACTACACTGCATTTAACGGATTCCAGCTAAATGTGAACTACTATAGCTTCAGGAGCTAGGAAACTAAACAAGGAACTAATACCTTTGTGGTTCCCTTATAGCAGTACAAAGTCAATTGGACACAACTGGAAATTAAGTGACCGCCTGCACTGTTTCTGCCGCACTGCACTGTTTCCAGCGCCTACTCATTCCCTGGCCAACTAAAGTACTCACATCATTTCAAGCGATGTGATCAGGGTGTACCAACATGAGTTTATATTGAAACATTACTTGAATGTTTCAGTTTCTCATTCAAGCCTTTCGAAAAATAGAGAAATCAATCCTCACGAGCTTGAAGAACAAAGTTGAACGCAACTACGGACCAGTTCCTAAAGTTAGCATGTTGTTGTTGTCCTTAGTTGAGTTGTAACTTTGTGATTGTACTTATTGTATCTCCTAAATAGCTTAGCTAGAAGCGTTGATTAGGAAATCCTCCTGTAAAATCCGTAAACTCTTTTGAGTTTATGTTGGAACTAGGTTTAGTCATAAGCAAAAGCCTTTTTAACTGTAGAGTAACAAAGTGGCTTGTGGTGAGAGCATCACAAGTTAGTAAAAGTCTTTGTAACTAGGGAGTCACAAAGTGGCTTGTGGTAAGAGTACCACAAGTTAGTTGAGTTAAATTCTTTGTGATGGAGTCATTACAAAGTGGCTTGTAATAGGTTTTTACAAGTTAGTGAAGTTGAAAGCCTACTGGTGTAGGTCGTGGTTTTTTGGTCCCCTTGTGTGGGATTTTTCCACGTAAAAATCCCGTGTCTCATTTACTTACAGTTATTAGCATTCTCAGCAGAATCTCGTAGTGGACCAGGTACTCTACTGTTTGGTGGACTCATACAAAATAACAGTGGGGTTGAGGATAGGTTGATGTAGGCCAAAGAAGTATTTGGAGAGAGGTGATTAGGCATGACATTGCACAGCTTTAGCTTATTACGGACATGACCCTTGATAGGATGGTGTGGAGATTGGGAATTTGGGTAGAAGGTTAGTAGACATGTGGGAATATCTCCTTTGCATGATGATAGCATTAGTATTAGTCTCATATTTTCATACCTTCTTATCAGCAGATTCTATTCTATATGTCAGTTCTTTCGCTTCGATTATCACTGTGTCAACTTATCACCCTATCTTCCTGTTATTACTACTTGTCGTGTCGTTTCTTTTTTATTTTTCCCTTGAGTTAGGGGTCTATAGGAGGCAACCTCTCTACCTTCATAAGGTGGGGATAAGGTCAGCATATACTCTACCCTCTCTAGCCCCACTTTGTAGTCTTATACAGTATTTGTTGTTGTTGTATATAAAGTAGGATGAATTTATATTTCTTCCTCGTGCTTCATAATTACATTAATTTATTTGCGGCTTGCATGTTTAAGTGGAAATGCGTATTGATTACCTAACTATAGTTAGACCATAGATTTTTTATTGAGATGATATATTGTTATTTAATAAAAGTTAGTTAGTTATGATAGTTAGTTGGTAGTTATGTTAGTTAGTGTGATAGCTTGTGATAGCTGGAAGCATAGTGGACTGCTTTGTGTGTGTGTATATATACGGTGTTGATATCAATGAAAGACTTAAGCTTCATTTCATCAAACATTTCACTCCTTCCTCCTCTTTCTTCTAATGCTTAGTTCTAGAAGCTTCACTGTTCCACCATAGCAGGGATGATCGAGCTCATTCTTGTTGACTTTCAGTGTCAGTTTTGACATGGTATCAGAGCGAAGTTAATCCCGCATATCGACTTTCTTTCTCAATTCATCTCGTTGTTCGATTTTGTTCGATTTCGAGTTTTGCCCTAATTTTTGGGGGTTTCGTTTGCATGTCAGTAAATTGCTGTCAGAAATTGTGATAATTGAAATCCTTTTGCTTTTCTTCATTGATTTTACTCAATCATGGCTGTTGTTGACCAAAAGAATTCGATCGGAGTGGAGACTAGTGCTACTGTTACTGCACGAGGCAAAGGCATCGATCCAAGTGATCCTCTGTATCTTCATCTGTCTGACAATCCCGAAGCTATTCTCGTCTCAACTGGTTTTGACGGAACAGGGTACAGGTCTTGGAGAAGGAGTGTATTGAGGGGATTGTTTGTGAAAATAAAATAGGATTCATAAGTGGCGAGTGCAAGCAACCAGATCCTCTGTCACTACACTCTCGCCAATGGGAGCGATGTGATAATATGGTGACATCTTGGAGCCTAAATTCCCTTTATAAGGAAATTGCAAATAGTGTAGAGTATGCGTATGATGCTGTTCAACTTTAGAAGGAGTTGGAGGATCGTGATGACCAAACTAATGGAGCTATATTGTATCAATTCGAAATTAACGACCTTTCTCAAGGAACTCTTGATATTACTGCTTACTATACTAAATTGAAGAAGCTTTGGGAAGAGCTCACTACTATGAGCAAGAGGACTCATGTAGATGTACCTGTATATGCGGTGCAAAGGAGAGCATGTATAAAACTGAACAAGATAGGAGACGGATACAATTCCTTATGGTATTGAACGAGGTTTATACTATAGGTTGAGGCGGCACACTTATGATGAGCCCATTGCCAAGTCTAGCACATGCTTTTTCACTTTTAGTTCAGGATGAGAAGCAAAGAGAAATCAGGCCAGTCAATCAATTATCAATTTAGTCAACTTTACTAAACGTGAATACATGAGGACAAGGTTTCTTCATGACAAATTTTCCTGCAAACAACAATTACAATGGTAATACTAGAGCTCGACTCATATGCGACTTTTGTAAGAAGCCAAGGCATAGTAAGAAGAGATGTTACAAACTACATGGTTTCCCACATAGTGGTCAGAATTTTGGGCAAAACTTCACTTCCAGACACTTTCAAAATGGTCAAAATCATGGTCAGAATCCCAGATACAGTAAAGGCAAACCAATTGATAGAATATAAGGGTCCACCAAACTCTATAGGGAACCAGGTTCTCTATCAGGTTCAACAGTACACATACAACAACAGCAAATAAATGACAAAAGGAATTTTACATGGAAAATTCCCAGCCTAACGGGATTAAAAACCACGACCTACCCTTGTAGGATTTCAACTTCACTACTGAGCAACTTTCAGATTACAACCTATTCAACCTAGGACATAAACTCTTAATCCCTCACTAACTTGTAATACTCTATTACAAGCCACTTTGTAATAACTCTATTACAAAGACTTTACAACATGACTAACTCTAGCCAAGACTCAAACACATTGGTTTAAGGTTTACAAAAGGGGTTCCTATAGAATGCTTCTAAATAAACTAAGTAGAAATTACAAGTAAGAACTTCAACAAAGATACAACACAACTAAGGACATATAATAACTCAATATGGGGAACTGGTCCGTTGCTATGTTGTTCTTTGTTCTTGATGCCCTTGAGAATCACTTGCAAGATTGACACACACTTGAGAGAATGCTTGATGAGTTCTGAATGTGCAAGTGATTTGTTTTACCTTTGCTTGAAGTTAATATCTCATTTGTGACATCACTTGGATGATTCAAGCATGTTAGGTGAAGGGCATTCCCCATAAAGTTGACTATTGCACAGTTTCTGCACTGTACCGTGTGCAGGTAGCAACTTTTCCAGCTGGAGAGTTGACTTCGTACAGTCACCTCAAGAAGTGGTAGGGACCTGTTCCCTCAGCTGTTCCTTCAACTCTGGATATTTGAAACATATCCCAAACTGGAGACTTGTTGATCTTTATGTTCTTGAGGATGTGTAACAGGTTCCTTATCTGGTTCTTAACAGTAAGTTTGTTAGATCGTCAAAACATAACATGGATACACATATAACCTATCAATTTCCCCCCTTTTAATGATGACAAACTTATAATTCAAGTTCCCCCTAAGAACCAGAATGACATTCTCATTTCCTGTATTCCCCTGAATCTGTTCCCCATCTTGATCCCCCTCAATGATTTTTCCCTCTTTTGGCATCATAAAAAGATCAGTAACATGCAATAAGCAAAAAGAAGTCCAGCTCAGTTAACTCATGACATATGTGTGCACACAAACATGACTAAAAAATAGAACATAAAAGCAAGGCATGCACAGCAAAATGAGGAAGCTTTCATTAATTTTGGATAATTAAGCAGCGAGCAGTTCCATTGTTTCCAAACACATCCACAAAATAAAAATAGCAAAAACAAAAGTACCAGTCATAAAACATCATCAGAAGTAGAAGACAGACACTAAAAACATAACACTTGGGAAGGGGATATTTTTATGGAGCACTGGAAGAGGAAAGGCCCAGATGAGGAGGCAGGGGTTGTAAGAAGGATGTCCATTTAAGCATTGGCTGACAACTGTTCGTTGAGCAGTCTCTCCTTCAAGTTCTCAACCTGTTTCCTTAGGTCGGCATTTTCTCTTGTCAGACGGGCAACCTCTGTCTGCTGGAACCAGGTGCCTCCTAAACCTGACTGAGCTGACCTTCGAGAATGGCATTCCTTGCCTTCAGCTTCCTTATGTACTCCCCCACATCACCTATTGGTTTTTTAATTTTTCCTTGCCAGCGTCCTGGGTATCACCAACCTTGGTCTTCTTGGAGGAACCGGGTTCCTTATTGGCATCAACCTTCCTTTTCACTAATTTTCTTACACTCTTGCCTTTCTTTGCAGATTTCCTGGAGATCTTCTCAGCAGACTCCTCCGCCATTTTTTCACAGGACTCCTCAACCATTTTCTTATCCTCTTTCTCACCCGATTTTTCACCCTCAACCTTCCTCAACTCATTTTCACTCACAGAGGACTCACTCTTGGACTTTGGAAAAGTAAGTTTCTTTGAGGACTTATGAACCAAGGGAACAGGTTCCTCTTCTACCTCATCATCCACATTCATGACTAGTGCAGGAGCCATTACCTTCTCATTGACAACCTTTCCATCTTTCACCAATCTCCTCTTCTTCCTTTCCTTTTTTTTTACTTTTCTTAAGACGGACTCAAGTTCTTCCTTATTTTGCAACCTCGTTATGGGTCTCTTAGACGACGACCCCTATGAGGTGCCTTTCTACTCCTAGAACTAATAAAGCTCGCCTGAGCCACATTATCATAAACTTCTTCTTCACTATCCTCCTTCTCCTCCTCAAACAAAGATCGCATCTCAGGAACTGCACTTGTTAATGGCTCAACATAGAAATGAGAAGAGGGAGAAGGATCAATACTGACCTGGATTTCTTGTTGAGAACCAGGGGTTTTATCCCAAGTGGAAGCAGAGGGCTCCTCTTGGGCGGAGGGATCAGGGTCCTTAATTGTTTCCCAGTAGTAATGTTAGGTGCCAAAGTTTTGACAGGCACCAGTTCCCTACCCTCGACCTCTGCACCATTTTCTTCTTCCTTGAGACTCAGATACAACCTTATAACCTCCAACCAGAGTTCCCCTCAGCAGCTAGTGACAGCATATTTTCTTTAGCTTCCTGTTCTTGTATATGATTTTTAGACATGGTGGAGTGTAGTGGGTTGAAGAAGAGATTTATTTTTGGTTTGAAGAAGAAAAGAGGAATTTTGGATTCTTTGATGTGAACAGTTATGAAAGTGACTTAGAGAGGAGTTATTTAATAGGGGTGAGGAACCAGTTAGGAATGGGTATCAATTTTGGGTAGTCGGGTTGCTTCAGATGAGACGCTTGGGTTCAAAAAGCGGGAAAAAGGGAAAGTGACAATTTAATGATGTGGCACAGTTTCAGTCGTTTATAAAATTGTGCATGAGAGTACAAAGGAACTACTAACATGTGTCAAGGAAACCAGGTTCCCTGAAAGATTTTACAAATGTAAGCCTCATCCTTTGACAAACGTGTAGTGCATTAGCTGCTTGTTTGCTCTGTAATCGTCATGTGTGTCTACCTATAGCTGTATAGAGATGAGTTAGACTTTGCCAGAAAACACTTTTTAACTAATTTTACCTGTACATTTCCTTCATAGACAATCATTGTGGGACCAAGTTCTCAGTTGGGTTTTATTAACCCCAGTGCGAGGCGATTTCTTTCAAAATGCTCTCTGCTCAGGGCTTTGGTGAATATATCTGCAATTTGTTCTTCTGTGCTGCAGAACTTCATGCATATGTGCCCTTTCTCAACATTGTCTTTGAGAAAGTGATGTTGCATATCAATATGCTTTGTTTTCTTGTGGTGAACTAGATTCTTGGCCATGTTGAGTACACCACTATTGTCACATAGTAAGGGCACGCACTCAGTGAACACATCATAATCTTCCAGCTGTTTTTTGATCCATAACAATTGAGCACAGCAAGATGCAGCAGCCACATATTCAGCTTTTGCGGTAGAGAAGGCCACTGAGTTTTGTTTTTCTTGTAGCCGTGAAATCAAACATGAACCCAGAAAAAGTGCCATGCCAAAAGTGCTTTTCCTATCCACCAGATACCTCACATAGTTAGCATAAGCATACCCTATTAAGTCAAGGTTATCTCCTGAGGGATAGTAGAGAACCAAGTCCTGCATCCCTTTGAGATATCTTAGGATTATCTTGGCAGCTTTCAGATGAGATTCCTTTGGATTGGATTGAAACCCGACACAAAGACCCACACTATCTACTTGCTGTGAGGTACAGAAGTGACCCTATGATACCTCTATACATGGTTTGATTTACATGGGAACCAGGTTCATCCATGTCTAGACGAGTAGCTGTGGCGATGGGAGTGTCAATGATTTTTGATATCTCCATGTCAAATCTCTTCAGCAGATTCTTGATGTACTTCTATTGACTAATCATTGTCCCATTGGGAGTTTGCTTTACTTGTAAATCTAAGAAGAAATTCAGTTCCCCCTATCATACTGATTTCAACTCACTTCCCATGAGTTTTGCAAATTCTTTACGTAGAGAGCCAATTGTTGGTCCAAAGATTATGTTAAGGAATTTTGATAACCTTTCATACCAAGCACGGGGAGCCTTCTTTAGCCCATACAAAGCCTGATCGAGTTTAAAAACGTGCATCCAAACTCATCAAGTTTGTTTCTGAATACCCACCTAGTTCCTATAATAGTTTTGTCAGCAGGTTGTGGAACCAGGTTCCACACACTATTCCTATCAAATTGATGGAGCTCTTCTTACATAGCTGTAATCCAGTCTGCATCGTTCAATGCTTCCTTGATAATCTTTGGCTCTATTTGAGAAAGAAAGGCTGAGAAGGCAAGTGAGTTTCTTGTCTTTGATCTGGTTTGAATGCCTCAGCAGCTGGAGTTCCATGTACAGTATCCACAACTCTATTTTCTGCTTCAGATATTATGATTTAGGGACAAGGTTCCTCTATGTCGGCTGGAGTCTCATGTTTAGTTCTGAGGAACAAGGTCTATGTAAATCTGGAGTAGTCATCCACAATGACAAAAATATGTACCTCTTTCCTCCTCTACTTGCACCCTCATAAGTCCACATAGATCCATATTGAGGAGATCAAGTGGCCTTGAGATGCTAACTTCCTTTTTGGGCTTAAAAGAAGATCTGACTTGCTTTCCTTTTACACATGCATCACACACCCTGTGATCCTTGAAGCTTGACTTGGGCAAACCACGAACCAGGTCCTTCTTGACCAATTTGTCCAGCAGCGTGAAACTTGCATGACCCAACCTTCTGTGCCATAGCTCAACATTATTATCAACTGCACTCAGGCAGCTAAGATTCCCATTTTGCGAGGACTCAAAGTTAGCAACATAGATGTTTTTGTATCTTTTGGCCACTAACATCACTTCACCAGTCACAAGATTTGTGACTGTGCATATTTCAGATACAAATTCCACATTGTTACCCTTGTCACATATTTGGGAAATACTCAACAAGCTATACTTCAACCCCTTCACGTAGTACATATTTTCAATAAAGTGGGAAAGAGATTTCCTGATCCTTCCAACTCCTAGAATATATCCCTTCTTGCCATTTTCAAAGGATACACTCCCTCCCTGTAGGGCCTTCAGTGAAAGGAAATCATTTGTACTTCCAGTCATGTGCTTCGAGCAGCTGCTATCTATGTACCACTGTTGACTGCTCCCTTTCACTGTTCCCTGCACGAAGAAATCAAGGGTTAGACTTAGGAACCCAAACAAGTTTGGGTCCCTTATAACGAGGAAAGGGTGAATGAGGGCTCTTTTGGTCCAAGCAGGCATTATATGTTTTTTATGTGAAGGACCAGCTTCCCTAGCAGCAGTTACTTTTTCAGCAAAAACTTTGTTTTTCTGTTGAGACTGAATTCTAGCCTTACAATTTTATTTAAAGTGCCTAGTGTTGCCACAGTGAGTGCAAAGCCAATTGTCAGGTACAGTAACGTACTTGCTATGAGGGTTGTAGGGAGTCTTTTCTCTTTAGAACCCGATTCCCTGCCTGTTTCCCCCATTGTTTGTGTACAAGGCAGTGATAGCATCAGAGGACCAGGTCCACTTAAGTGATTTTTCAAGATCACTCTTCACTCTTCCTAGTTCTTCCTGAAATTGTTTATTTTTCTCAAGCTCGGTACACAAACTAGATTTCACTAATCTTATCTCATTTTCAAGCTTAAGGTGTGCCGCACTTGCAACTTCCTTTCCCTTTTGAGTGTTCACAGGCCTATTTTTCCTTCTTAGTTCCTCAACTGTTTCCTTTAGGTCTACAACTACTACCAATAGGTCATCTCTCTCGTGCTCTATATTTGCAATTCTCTCAGCCAAGGTATCTTTTTCCTTTTTAAACTCTTAATAGTCTCTCTTAGATCAACTATAACCACCACTAGATCATCTCTCTCGTGTTCTATTTCTCCTAGTTCTGTGGTTAGCACATTTTTATCATTAATGAGATTGTGGTATGCATCGATTGGCACATTTGCTAATGACATGAGTTTTTAGGAGAGTAAGATTTCAGATTTCTCTTAACATCCAGAAAGTTTACCTCATCGCCGTCGTCATCAGATTGAGCCATTAAAGCAAAGATTGAATCATACTCAGTTGTTTCATTTTCCACTGCCATCATTAAACTACCACCATGGTCATTTTCTTCTTCAGATTCGCTACAGGAGTCTCCCCATGCAGCAAGAGCTTGCTTTACACATTGTCAGCATCATTCTTCCTCTTGAAGCGTTTGTCAAGAACCTGGTTCCTCTTGGCTGGTTTGTTAAAGTTGTTATTATACTGATCTTGCCTTAGGAGGGGGAAATCCTTGATGAAGTGTCCTGGCTTGCCACATTTATGACAGAGGTCATAATATCTTGGCTTGCTAGAACTTCCCCTTTTTGGAATGCCTCCATTCCTGTGAACCATCTTCTGAAATCTTTTTGTCAAGTAGACCATGTCCCCGTCTTCACCACTCGAGTCATTGCTGTCTATCTTGAGGACCAGGTTCTTCTCCCTCTTGGGCTCTCTTCTTTCATTGTCCTTCTTCTTCTTCTTCATTTCGTAGGTTTTCAAGTTTCCAACAAGTTCATCCATGGTCAGTGTCTGCAAGTCCTTAGCCTCCGTAATGGGGTTAACTTTGCTTTCCCAAGAACTGGGCAGTACATAGGATTTTTCTAACAAGCTTGTTTCTTGGAATACTTTCTCCAAGAGAGTGAAGCTTATTGATGATGGAGGTGAATCGAGTATGCATATCTTGGATGAATTCTGCATTTTTCATTCTGAAGAGCTCATATTCTGTTGTGAGCATATCAATCTTGGATTGCTTCACCTGTGTTTTTCTCTCGTGGGCTGTCTTAAGAGCCACCCATATCTCTTTTGCTGATTGACAAGCTATCCTGTTATATTAATCAGGGCCAATTCACACACAAAAATTTTCTTTGCACAAAAATTCTTTTCTATGGCCTTTCTATCAGCGCCATTGAATTCCTTCCTCATCTTGGGAATGGCTACAACTGGGTCGCCAAGGTTCTTTGTTGGGACAAAGGGTCTGTCACATATGACATCCGATAACTCAGAATCTTCAGCCATGATGAAGTGGTGCATCCTAGTTTTCCACCACCCATAGTATTGACCGTTGAACCTTGGAGGTCTGTAAGTAGATTGGCCTTCTTCGAAGTTTGGACGAGCGGCCATGAGGATCCTTTCCAGGCGTTAACCATATAAAAAGAACCCGCTCTAATACCAATTGATAGAATTTAAGGGTACACCATACTCTATAGAGAACCAGGTTCTCTATCAGGTTCAATAGAACACGCACACTGTAGTAAGTAAATGACACAAAGGAATTTTACATGGAAAATTCCCAGCTCAACGGGATTAAAAACCACGACCTACACTTGTAGGATTTCAACTTCACTACTGAGCAACTTTTAGATTACAACCTATTGTAACCTATGGAAGAAATGTGAGCCTGACTGAACAACATATAGAACATCTGAGCCTTCTTCAGCAATTTCATGTGGGAAATGGAGATGCTGGAGGCCCTTAGGAAGTTCAATTCTGTCTAATGCCTGTGCTGTCAACTTTGCAGTTATGATAATATGCACATCCTCCATTGATTTTGGTAAACTTTCGTGTAAATGCTTCAAATCCAAAACTGATACATGGATATTACATTCGGGGGGTCCCAATCACATCACCTTTAATACATCCCTATTGTCCAACATCAAGGTTTTACCTTACCCTCTCCTAGTAGTTCAGCCAAATGGTTATACAGTCAAAGTATATGAGATTAGAGAGGCTATTCTTATACCCAAAATAGTCTTGTACAAAGTCCTTTTAGTCCCTTCCTTCAAATTCAATATTGTGTCATTTTATTGGTTAACTAAACACCTCAGAGGTATAGTGTGATGACTCTATAGGTCATTTTGAGTTATATACTTTATTTCTGTCTTCCAAGACCTCAATTAGCTCTGTTTAGTAATTTTTAATTTGCATGCACGGTCCATGTCATTTTTGGAAACATTTTATGTGAAAAATTGAAGGAAATGTGACTTTTAGCCTAAAAATGATTTTAGTTAACTACGGTCAATCTTTTGTATAAACGGACCCGGATCAGTGTTTTGACGGTCCCGACGGGTCCATATTGTGATTTGGAACTTGGACGTATGCCCGAAATTGAATTCGAAAGTCCCTAACTTGATTTAACACGATTTGTTCAAAACAAGTAATTTGAAGGTTTAAAGAATTTCTAAGTTTGACTGTAGGTTGACATTGTTGCTAACGGGTCCGGATTTTTATCCGAAACTTGGTATATGTCCATTTTACTATTTACACCTGCTTGTAAAATTTGGTGCAAAACGGAGTTGATTTCGTATGATTCGGGCGCTTGGCTGTAAATTTGTAAGTTCTTGAGTTTCATTGAAAATTTCATACATTTTGATGTCCGATTCATAGTTCTAAGTGCTATTTTAGTATTTTGATCATGCGACCGAGTTCATATGATGGTATGACACTTGTGTGCATGTGGAGCCCGAGGGGCATGTGTGAGTTTCAAATAGACTACGGATTGATTTTGGACTTAGAATGACTGGTTTTTGCTGTTTCTGATATGTGGTGCTTTGTTCTTCGCGATTGCAAGGGTAACTAGGGACTGCAAAGGTTTTCTTCTACGCGAACGCGAAGAGTTGGAGGGATTACCTTTCGCAAATGCAATTCTTCACTCGTGAACGCCATGAGTAAGGGATTCTGGGGGGAAGGCTGGGGTTTGTTCTATGTAAATGCGAGCCCAAGATCGTGAATGCGATGGCCAGGGAAGACAGACCTTCATGAACACATGAAGCCCTTGCGAAAGCGAAGACCATTTTGGCTGCTGCTTTTCGCGATCGCGTCAGGCCCTTTGCGAACGCGAAGAAGGCCTGCCGCCTAGTGACTTAAATATCCCAACGTCGTGATTTAACCCATTTTTCACCATTTCCAAGTTTGAGCTCGGCCTAGAAGCGATTTTGAGAAATTGAGATTTCGACCTCAAATTGAGGTCAGATTTGGAAACTAATCACATAATCGGGCTCGGGATGAATGGGTAATTGGGTTTTGGTACGAATCTCGGGTTTTGACGAAGCAAGCCCGAAGTTGACTTTTGTTGGCTTTTTCCAAAGTCATTAAAGATTGAATCTTTTCACTCGTGGATAGTTTGTAAACCTTATTTTGAATTGTTTGAACTGTATTTGGTTAGATTCGATCAGTTTGGAGGCAAATTTTAGACGAAAGGCCCCAGTTGAGCATATATTTGATTGCGGAGTTGGATCTAACCTTGACTTGAGGAAATTAGGAATTTTTGAACTATGTGTTGTGTGGATTGAGAAAATGGCGTATATGAGAGGTGACGAGTGTATATACGCCGTCAAAATATTTTTTCTCCATGTTTTCTCGTTATTTCATGAATCATCTTATTCCATGCCTTAATTGTTACACGCTTTAATTGCTTTCTATGTCGTAATTTGTTATTCGTCATTTAGTTATTCTTGTATTGAATTGTTCGTCCATTCCATGACTCCATGCTTACTTGCTACTTGCCTAAACTGATTTACTTTCACACCTTATTTGTCACGTGCTTTACTTGTCCTGTTGTATTTTGTAATATTTGTTGCATCCTTTGATTATTACGTGGTTCCTTTATTGCCTTGCACTCATACTCTTTAATTGTAGAAATCCTCGTATATTGAGTTATTGGATTGCTTATGTTATCTGAAATTGATTGGGGATCGGGTTGTACGCCACAACGGTAATTGAAAGATAATGAATTGAAACGGTGGAATAAGGGGGGATACTTGATATTTATAAATGATGATATGATAGGATTGGGTTGCGCGCCACAATGGATTATGTACGTGATACTTGATATTGATTATTGATACTATGGTGGAATAAGGGAGGATACTTGATATTGATAAATCATGATAAGGTGGGATCGGGTTGCGCGGTGCAACGGATTCTAAACGTGATACTAGATATTGATAAAGGATGCTACGGTGGGATCGGGTTGCACGTGGTAACGGATTGTGTGTTGTATTTATTATTTTTGTTGTGTTAGTTTCAGTATTTTTATATGAGATTACGAGGTTGTTATTTTGGGCTTTCTGATACTGAGGTTTGAATTCATTTTCATAAACTAACTGTTTTACTTTCATTTCCTATTTTCTTTCCCTGTTATTGTTATTATTACTGCATATAGATTATTGTAATTGGCCCGCATTAGCCTCGTCACTACTTCGTCGAGGTTAGGCTCGGCACTTACAGAGTACATGGGGTCGGTTGTACTCATACTACACTCTGCACTTTTTGTGCAGATATCGGAGTTGGTCGCAGCAGCGTTTAGTGAGGCCGCCCTAATCTAGCTACTGGCGGAGACTTGAGGTATAGCTGCACGACATTCGTAGCCCTGAAGTCCCCTTCTATACCATCTTAACTGTTTATTTTGATTCAGACAGTTATGTTTTTATTCAGACTATTATTTGTAATACTCTAGAAGCTTATGTATTCGTGACACCAGTTCTGGGATTGTATTTGGATTTCGTCGTTTATTAGTTTTTAACCTTATTTCAGACTATTCAGCTTTATTGTGGTAAATTGATTCAGATTGTTAAAATGGTTAATAATTATATCTAACGTTGGCTTTCCTAGTAAGTGAAATGTTAGGCGCTATCACGGTCCCGAAGGTGGGAATTTTGGGTCGTGACAAGTTGGTATCCGAGCACTAGGTTGCTTAGGTCTCACGAGTTATGAGCAAGCTTAGTTGTGTCTAGAGGATCGGTACAGAAACGTCTGTACTTATCTTCTAGAGGCTATGGAGTTTTAGGAAAAAATTCACTTCTTTTTTCCTCTATCATGCTATTTTATTCTATCATTGATGATTAAACCGTTCTATTCTTTTTCTCTTGCAGATGGCCAGAACACGCACATCATCTGTAGCTAGACAAAACCGGACCCCCCTGTGGCAGCTACTACCAGGGGAAGAGGTCGAGGCCGAGGTCGAGCTAGAGGTCGAGGCAGAGGTAGAGCTCAGCCTAGAGCTCGAGCAGTAACACCTATAGTGGAGCCTCAGATTGATCATGAGGAGGAGGTCCCAGCCCAAACCGCACCCGTCGAACTAGCTCAGGTCTTGGAGGGATTCATAGCCACTCCAGTACTTCAAGATGCTCTAGTCCGCTTAGTGCGCCTTATGGAGAGTGTGGTCTGGACTGGTGCATTTTTGGTAGCACCAGCCGTCTCTCAAGCAATGGGAGGAGCATAGACTCCAGCTACTCACACTCCGGAGCAGATGGCTCCCCTATATCAGACTCCAGTAGCCCAGCCAGATGGGGTAGTTCAGCCGGTTTTTGTGGCACAACACAGGGATAGGCCCGCTATATCTTTTGAAGCCTTGATAAGGCTGGATAAGTTTACCAAGCTCTTTCCTGTCCATTTCACCGGTGAACCTTCTGAGGACCCACATAATTACATGGACTATTGCCACGAGATGTTGCACAAAATGGGTATTGTTGAGACCAAGAGATGGTGGAGAGATTATGTGTTGACTAGACCAGCTGGCTCGACTTCACTTACTTAGGATCAGTTTTCGCAGCTGTTTCTAGAGAAGCTCATTCCTGTAACTCTAAGAGAGGAGTATTGTAGGCAGTTTGAGCGCCTTTATCAAGGTGGCATGACAGTAACCCAGTATAAGACTCGATTGTTGGACCTAGCTCACCATGCCATTGTCTTGC
>NW_017674521.1:0-21124 GCF_001879085.1 Nicotiana attenuata
ATCTGTAACTTTACGTCATAAAAGCGTGGCTACAAGAGGAAATATAAAGCGTGCTTTTTTATGCATCAGCCACACTTTTGAGGCGTGGCTTCTATGGCAATACGTAAAAAGTGTGGCCATAGGTCAATGGTTACGGTACTTTAGGTTACCCTCCCCCCCCCCCCCTCCCAAAAGCGTTGCCTAAAGCCGTAATGTGTTGCCTTTGATCAATTGCTACACTTATGGCATCTTAGGCCACACTTTTCGAGGGTGGCTAGAGGCCTAAAATGTTGTAGTGACTGGAACGCCAGCCAACACCCGAAACATCTGTATATTTCTCCAAGTATGTAACCAAAGCAACAATGTCAAAGCAATAAAAAAATTTACGCTTATCAGCATGTTTTCTAACAAAAGGTTATGTTCGAACCCATTCGAACAAACACCTATCATCCCTCGGCCGCGATTCTAACAAAAAGTTATGTTCGACCCCGTTCAAACAAACACATATCGGCCCTCGGCCATGATTCTAACAAAAGGTTATGTTCGATCACATTCGAACAAACACGATCCTCGACCGCAATTCTAACAAAATGTTGTGCTCAACCCCGCTCGAACAAACACCCATCATCCCTCAGCTACACTACTAATGAAAGGTTACGTTCAATATGTTCAAACAAACACCTATCGATTATCGGCCGCAAAACAACCAAACAAACAAAGAAAAACACCAACGAAAGAAAAAATGAAACATGCAAACAATAGGAGCAAAAATATACAAATACAAAAAGTAAATCGCCGGAAGGGAAGGAGATGCAGAAAACGATTTTGACATTTCATACTTATACATTTTTACAAAGGCTCATGAAGACGCCAGTAAAAGTACACAAAAGGTTATAAGGCAAAAATAAAACTATTGATCGACGCCATCACAATCTCCAGTGCCTTCACCACCTTGGTCACCGATACCTTCGCCACCTCGATCACCCCCACCATAACCATCCGCGCCCTCAGGATAAGCGGTGTCGTACCAAGCATCCTCTTCAAGCCGATCTACCCTTCATCATCCCCATCATCGCCCTCAGAAGTAGTGGGATCATACCCACAAATGACTCGAGCTTCACGGGCCTTAACACGAACATCCTCGAGGGAAACCTCGGAAACAGACTCCGCCTTATGCAAATCTCGATATACATCCAATTGAGCCTCGGCATGAATCTATTCCTCATACAATTCCTGAGGAACATTGGGAAATTCTAAAGTATGAGAAGAAGGGGGTTGTGAAAGCAGTTGATCCTTCTCAGCTTCCAAGGCGACCACCCGATCATAAAGGAGGGCGTTATCCTTCCGCATCTCTCCCAACCCTCCTCTCTAGTCGATCCTCCTTATCTTTCGTCGTGGACTGGTCATTCTCTTACTTGGACTGGGGGGTGTTGTTCGCTAGCTCAAGAATCTATAATTTCCTCTAAGCGTCCAAGCAGAAAGATTCCGCCTTCTCCAGCTCGCTCTGCTTCTTAGCAACTTCACCATTAAAGCCATCCAGCTGAAGCCGACACTTTTCCAATTGCCTACGCAGTTCGACCACTTGTGCTTGAAGTCCCAGCATTGGGCCTCCACACTCTTGCTAACCTCAAGCTCCTCTTCCTTAATCCTCAACTTCCCCTCGAGGACGGTGCATTTCTCATTGGACTTCACCAGCTCACCATTTTCTCCTTCAACTTGTTTCGAAGCGCCTGTATGTCGCCATCCTCGTCAAGTCGCCGCTGAAACTCCCCGTACTTGTGTCGTACTCAAAGTACTTGTTTTTCAGTCTTACAAAATTTTCCTTACGCCTTTCCTCCCTTTGGGCACTCTCGGTCTCCAAAATCACCATCTGCGATCAGGAAAAGAAAAGAAGTAAGTCAGAAACAAAAACGCCCTGAAAAACAAAGACAAGAAAAGAGAAGAACAAAACACTAAAAACTCACTCTATGATCAAGGCCAATAATACTCCTCGACAGAGTAGCGTCACTCAACTCTTTAAAGGTCTTACCCTCTATCTTGGAACAATGAGGGACAAGATCGGGGACCACGTCCTCTGTATCTTCAACAAATCACGATCCATAGGGATCGCAATGATCCTCGTAGACCGCTCCAACCTTACCTCGAGTTGGGTAAATCCTTCCTCCATCATCTTCAAGTTGCCCGCATCGACGTCCGAACCCATCTCATACCCTTTCTCGGCAACGCCTTTGCCTTTCTTATTGGCCGGCAAAGAAATATCATCAGCTGGGCACGAAGTCGATGACTCCTCTTTCTGCGAAGAATCAAGAACTCCAATGACTAACTCTTCTGACTCTGTCATCACAGAAGAAAGAGACATACCCACGTCGGCCTCTGTCAACCTCGGGATCTTAGACACTGGCCTGACATCGTCTCTGCTGATAATAGTCGGCGTCTCGCATAGTGAAAAATCACCCTCCAATATGTCTAGAGCTCGGGCAACCCCATTGCCGGTATATACATACATCATCTTGCGAGGCATCAAGTCTTCCTCACGAGGTACATGTTTCTCGTCTTCGTCTATAAGACGGTATAATGAAGTGGCCAAGATTCCTGTGGTCAAGGAAGGAAGAGGACAAGACGCACCAAGAGGGGAAATTGGGGCGCGAGCAGAGGCAGCCACGATCGAAGAAGGAACCGGGGCACGAGCCGAGGTGGACATTATTAAGGAGGGAGCAGAAGCCGAAGCCTTAGCGGTCTTCCTCATTTGGAACTCAAGTGCTAGAGATTTTGACTTCTTCGGGGACCCCCTAGCTGAAGTTAAGGGAAGTAAAAAGAAAAAAGAAAGTCAGCCAAGGTAAATCAAAAAGAGAAATCACTAAGAGGTCGACGACAAGAACTACTTACCAGTCGAAGCGAGATAGGGTCAAAACCTTTTGAAGAACCACTCACATATCCTCATGGCGAGGAAGGAGCCGACCCACCTAGACAGAAATATTGTTGACCAAAAGGGAAGGCGAACAGGTAGCTGCACATGAAGGGAAGAAGATTAGAACCATGGCCAAACACGAAAGAAAAACTATATACCTACGAACAGAAAAGCATGTACTTACGAGTATTATCCCAAGCCTCAGGAAAACCATCGGCATTGGCCACCACATCCTCAGTTCTAACACAGAAAAAGTTGAACCAGAATTGGCGGTTAGCTTTGTCATCGATCTTCACCACTAAACATTTACCTCCTCGGTGGCGAAGATTCAGCATCGTCCCTCTATAAGAGCTAGGGGCGAACAGGTGCGACAAATTTCGGAGTGTGAGCTCGACCTCGGCCAGCTCCGTAAATTTGGTAAGCATCCTTATGAGTTTGTAAACATAAGGCGCGAGTTAAGCCGGGAAAACGCCGTAGTAGCGACAAACTCCTCCGCCAGCGGAAGGAGAGAAAGAGTGTAGCCGACGTGAAAGGGATAGGTGTAGAAGGCGCAATACCTAGGTCGGTGGACCTGCACTGTATACCACCTGAAAGGGATCAACTCGATGTGGTTGGGGTGGTCGTATTTATCCATATGCTCTACCAAATCAGCCTCCTTCATCACAGATCTAAAGGTTGTGAATACCTAATTTTTGCTCGCTTCTAATTCTCCTACAAATACTAATATTTTGATGAGTTTTAGTTATTTGTGCATTTTTATTTGCATTTCTTTATTAAAAATACCAAAAGAAATAGTTATTAACTTTTTATTTGTATATTTTAGTTTGCATCTTTAAATTATATATACCAAAAAAAAGATTTTATTTCTACTTGTACATTTTATTAGGACTAAAGAAGCCTATTATATTCATTAGAGAAAAAAAAGGTTTGGACTAGTGTATTTTAATCAAAATTGGCCAAAAATTTGAGCCCGATTTGGCCATACCCGGTCCATTAGGTGGTTGGCCAAGAAAGAGCTCAAAACGACGTAGTTTTGTTTTGAAACTACGTCATTTTGGTTAAGTGACAAGGACTCAATCTCACCCATCCATTCTTTCATGATTAAATGGTCATTATCTATCCCCCACCCCAGGTATATAAAGCCGAAAATCCCAAAAAAATTTCCCTATTTTCCCCCTTAATTCCTCTCTTCTTCCTCTCTCTTCTCTTTCCCAGGTCCTCTCCCCGCGCCGCCCGCCGGAATTCGCCACCGGCGGCGGCCAACCTCCAATCCACCCCAAAATTTCACAACTTCTTCCGCTCAACCTCCTCTCCATGAATCCAAACCCCAAAATCCCGTAACCCTTCTCAATCTCCGTAAATCTAAGCTTAACCGAAACCCTAGCCACCGCCCACCACCCCAAACTCCAAAAATTTTACACCACCGGCCTCCTCTCACCCTCCTATTCTCCATTCCCCGCCCCAAAACCTTCCAAACCCCTCCAAAATCCGACAAGTTTCGGCCAGCCACCGTCGACCACCCTACTGCCGCCGCTTCTGCCGCCGCCCAGCTTCCTTCTAGCAAAATACGACCCCTTAGTCTCTCTTTCTCTTTGATACAGTGCTGGACTCAACTTGGTTCGCCATAGTTCGTGTTTTTTCAGCATTTGTCATCGAGAAAAAGAGGCGTGGAGGTCGATTCGCCATCTAGTTGTGTTGTACTACTGATTTGGGGCCCGAGCGTTTAGGTAAAATGCTAATCCCTTGTTCATCGATTTTAGTTTCTCCTTTATTGACTATTTTTTAGATTTTTAGTTTAGTTTTATTTTTGTTTTTTTTCTTTTCTAAAATTGTGTTGGTCATATGTTCAGTTTCTTTCATAACTACAGTTTGCTTGTGCTCGTTAACGATTCTCTTTAATACTTGTATTAGCTCTATTTGATTTTGATTATGATGAATTGATGAAGTTCGAATTAGCAAGTTAGTTTGGTATTGTGTTGATAAAATCAGAAAATTAGATGGGTTTGATCATGACTTAGGTACTAGTAGCTTACTTTTGACTAGTAGGTGGCTGAAATGATATTTTTGCTTTTCTGCTTCTGCTATAGCAGATTTTCAGGCTTTCCTTTCACCTTTAGGGACAGCCTTTGAAACAATGTTTAGCACACAAGTCAGTCCTTTTTTGGACAGATTTTTGGTGAACCAAAATCTGCCGAAAAAAAAGTAGCTTTTTTGCCTACTTAAGGGCTGTCCTTTCTTTATTTTTAGGGAACTCCATCACACACTTTCATACATCCTTTAGAATTGCTTGAACACACAAAAACATAAAAATTTCAGCAGTTGAACACATTGAAAAGTAAGCTGAAAATCATGAGTTTGTTGAGTCTTTAGAGTGTCTTTCAAAAACATATAAGAGTCTTTAGAGTTTGATTCTTGAGTTCCTTCTCCTAAATAATCTCACTACTTTCTAGTGAGGATTTCTGGGGCTGTTTTAACCACGGATTCACTGCTGTTTTCGTCGCTGTTTTCTGTTGTCTTTGTCGCTGATTTTCTGCCCTTTCACTACTGAATTTCATCTTGTTACAAATCAGGTAACCTTAACCTTTGTATTGTAGATTATTGATGACAAAGAAAAAGATTTGAACCCGTTTGATTAGTGGAACATGTAATATCTGATTTTGTCCCAAGATAATTGTTTCATCAATATTAAAGCATGTAAATTGTTGGTATTTAGCCATAACTTTATTTTTCTTCACAAAACAATACTTTTTGTTAGTGTGTTATTTAGTTGCTAAAAGGTCTATCTCTTTTGTCTACTACATTTTTGTTAAGCTTTAGCAAATATTCCATTACCTATTTGTTCTTCTATCATATATATTTTTTTTCTTAAAATTACGCTGATCTGTTTTTTTTTATTCTATTTTCTTGTTTGTTATGTACTTTGAGTTGGATGATAGTTTAGATGCCATTTTTAGTGTCTTGTGACTCTTTTGATAAATGGTGAAAGGATTAATTTTGAATTAAGAGAAGTTTCTTGTAAGCTAAAAGTTAAGTAGATCCAGGGGTTTTAGTTTGGCATAGTAGTTAATTTTTGTCACGCGTCCATTTCGTCTCCTGACTCGTATCTGTATTACTAATAAGCGAAGAGTTTTATCACTGTTATTTGTTTGCCGAGTTACTTTCATGTTAACTAGATAATAGTATTTATCTATTAGTAGTAAATAAATTAATAGTAGTCTTTTGGAACAAATAGGCCATGATGTATCATGTAAGAGATAAAGTAATTCAGCCCAATAAATTAGGTCCAGGTCTGAAGCATGCTAGATGGCCCATATTTTTTATTATAACTATGTGGGCCAAGAAACTCAATTTCTGCAAGCCCAATGACAATTAAGCTAGATGGCCCATTCCTTTCTTCTTTATAAAAAAAAAACATATAAGTAAAGTGTTGGCCTATTTCTCCTAAGATAACCCTGAGTTAGCCCAAATGATTAAAAACAAAGTTTCATCCATAGATCCAATAAAGTGTATGTCTTTTCTTTTTTTTTTTTATTAATTTTTTTTCTTTTTCTTGATAGCTTAATTATTTTTAATTAATTTAAACGCTATGCAATTAGTAGGTGCGCTTTAACTCACGGAATCGCTTGTGTAGCGTGATGTTTAACATTCAATAAATTAATTCAATAATCTCGTACCATACCCATTAGTTTTTAGTTAAATTTTAATTTAGTTAATCCTTTGTTAAAATTGCGGATTCGTTTGCGTAGTGCAACAGTTGACTTTTAAATTTTCAAGAGCTAATTTTCTCAAATGTAGTAATTTTTTAGTAGTATTACAAATAATTGATTGTCATGATTTCGGATTCGCTTGCGAGGCACAATTATGACAAGTTAATTAATTATTCTTATTCGATCACGCATTCGCTCGCGTAGCGTGGTTATGACAACATAATTTATCCAAAAAAATTATTTTTTCTTAATAAATCTATTAATCAAGAAAGAAAAGCAGATAGGTAAAACATAAAAATTAAATAAAGCACGGTATATCCAAAATTAATTCAAGCCAATTTTAGTCAATAAAGCGACCGTGCTAGAACCATGGGACTCGGGGAATGCCTTACACCTTCTCCCCAGTCAATAGAATTCCTTAACCGAACTTTATTTTCGCGGACCGATAAAAATAGAGTCAAACCTTCCTTTGACTAGGGATTCAAATAAATTTATTTGTGCAATGTGCTACCTGTTCAATTTTTACCGTTTTGATATTGTTGAACTGTACATATAAACTATTTTCTCACGCACCCCCTCTGAGTCTTCTTGAAATTAAAATTGGGCATTTGCTTGACATAACCCGGTTTCTTTGAGATAGCCGAGGTGCTTGTCACCCGGTGAAGGATTTTAGTCACACATATTTTAGGCGGGGAGCACCACCAGTTAAGTCGGAAAACAATGCTACCAGTACACTGACCCTCCTCGGCTCGAGTTGTCCGCTCGAGTAAGCCAGTTCAGATACCTTCTCCACCAGGATTAAACCTAGAAGAACAAACCTCATGTCGTATATCCCTAGTAGGTTCGTTTTATGTGGATCACATGCATTTGACTTAGCGAAACTCGGCACAGGGGCCGAGTCCGTATAAGACAGATATCCTAATTGAGACCATTAAGTTCACGTATGTGCTACTTGATAAATCATTTGGAAGACTTACTTGCATTGTCGATCGGCTTTTTAAAAATAAAAAAATTAGTGTAATTATTAAAAATGAAAAAAGAATAATTCTCCTAGTTTAGTGCAAATAAACCTTTTAAAAAAAATAAAAATAAAGATTTTGTAGTAGTCTAGTGTGAAATGTAAAGATTAATTTTTATTAGAAAAATAAAATAAAAGGGAAAAGTACCCAGTTTCACCGAACTACACGGGTTTGATTCTCACCGGATGTGAGATACGTAGGCAACCTCCATCGGGTTCAGCCACACTTTTCAAAAAAAAAAGGGGAGCATGAAATTCTGCATGCGCATAAAATTTTCGAAAAAAAAAGGAGAAAAAATGCTATTTTTGTCGCCTTTTTACTGTTTTGCCCTCGTATTCCGGCTGTTTCGCCAAGACAGCCTTAAAATCTTCCTGGGAAGTGCTGAAGGACCGTTTTTTTTAAACAGCTACTTTATCGATATTTATTCACCTTTTACCATTTGGCCCTTATGTCTGGCCATTTTTTCGAGGCAGCTTTAAAACCTTTCCGGAAGAGCCCAAAGGCTATTTTCGCGAAAGTGGTCATTTTTATCTAGTTTTGTCTGGTTATATTTGCTGAGACAACCTCTAAACCCCTCTCTGAGTAGCGAAGGGTCATTTTCGTAAAAATATTTTTTTTATTTATTTATTGTTGTCTACTTTTTATCATTTTCCCCATGTTTGGTTGTTTTTGGCGAGACATCCTTTATTGCTTCTGTGGAAGTATCAAAGGGCTGTTTCCGTAATAATAGCCATTTTTCCTTCTTTTGTCATCTCATCTTTTGTGTCCGGTAATTTCCAACAACAACAACAACAACAACAACAACAACAACAATAATAAAATAATAATAATAATAATAATAATAATAATAATAATAATAATAATAATAATAATAATAATAATAATAATGAAAAATAGGTCGAGTCCTAAATTGGTAAAAAAATAATGAAATGATCAGAAATTGCATATAGTTTAGGTAAATCTTGACTCTTTTTATCTTATTCATAGGTTCACCATGAGTTCTCCACAAACAAGCAGTCAGAAAAGGGTAAGGGACGAGACACCTCCTATGTTCTTGATCAGAGATAAGACCCCGAGTAGTCTCTATAATTGGTGGGCTAATTTTGCTACATGGGAACAGAATCAAGTATTTAAGCACCTCAAGTTCCTCACAAACATCATGGGAATTAAGCCTAACAGAGATTTAATCGAGGCTCTAGTGGGTTTTTCTGACCCCGTCAACAATGTCTTCAGGTTCAAATATTGTGAAATAACGCCTACATTTGAAGAATTAGGTGGGTTCACTGGATTGGGGAGAGACCTTCGTGGGAAAAAGCATGCTGCTCCAAGAAAAGTTGATGTGAACAACTTTTTAAAGAAGTTATGCCTCCGTCAAATTCCAATGGTTTGTCTAAACGAAGGTTGGATTCCGTTGGAATATCTTCACGGCAGGTTTGGGGACAAGAAAGGGTTTGAAAACTTCTCACCTCAATATAGCACTACAACGTGCAATACGGGGTTTCAAACCCTCAGAACATCATTTACAATCATTACTCACCTCGAACCGATCAAATCTCTAGCTCGCGATGCCGTTGCCCCTCGAATCAGCCTCCACTCGCGTCGAATCTATCCCAAATCAGAAGGAGGACGTCGAAATAGGCTAAGGGAACGAAGCCCAAGCGAAAACAATCAATAATTAACCCAAATCCCAAAATTACCAAAACCCGACGCCCGGGTCCACGTCTCGGAATTTGATAATATTAACACCAATAAATTGTTTTTCTACCCACGAGTTCATACATACCAAAAGTTCAGAAATCCGACCTCAAATGGTCCATCAAATCATCAATCATAGGTCTCCAATCCTAAACCCTAGCTTCCCCCAATTTTCACACTTAATTTCCACAAATTCTAGCTCCAATTCATGAAATAATAGCATAGGAACGAGTTTTAGGTCCAAAATCCTTACCTCAATGAAGTTCCCTTGAAATCCCTCTTCCAAATCGTCCAAAAAGCTCCCAAGCCGAAGTCAAAAATGGTGAAATAACCCAGAATTCGCGAAGGACCCTTTTTAAATCTTCTGTCCAGTTGTTCCGCATCTGCGACACAATAGCTGCTTCTGCGGTACCGCATATGCGGCTTCTCCTCCGCTTTTGCAAAAATCACTTAACGGACCAATTCCGCATCTGCGGTCAACTCTCCGCACCTGCGCTATCGCAGGTGCGGTCAAACTACCACTTCTGCGGTTCCTGACATTCCTCCGAAAATTCGCTTCTGCGGCTCCCCTTCCGCACGTGTGGCGTCGCACCTGCAGTCCCCAAACGGCAGGTGCGAAAACACCAGAAACAGCAATTTCAGCAGCTGCAATAACATCTCAACTTCTCCATTAACCATCCGGAATCATCCCGAGGCCCCCCAGACCTCAACCAAAACCACAAACATATCCTAATACCTTATTCAAACTTGTTCCAATCATCAAATCAACCAAATCACATCGGATTCAAGCCTAAGTTTCTAAAATCTTCCGAATTCCGCTTTTGATCAAAAACCCCACCAAACAACGTCTGAATTACATAAAATTTTGCACACACATCCCAAATGACACAACGAAGCTACTGCAACTCTCAGAATTCCATTCCGACCCCTATATCAAAATCTCGCCTACCAATCGGGAATTGGCAAAATATCTACTTCACCAATTCAAGCCCAAATCTTCTCCAAACCTCCAAAACCCATTTCGATCACACTCCTAAGTCTCAAATCACCTCCCGAATATAACCGAACCATCAGAACTCCCATCCGAGACCTCAACACATAAGTCAACATCCAGTTGACTTTTCCAACTTAAGCCTTCTTAAAAGAGACTAAGTGTCTCAAACTTCACCAAAAACATTACGGGTTCAATCCGACCAACCCAATACCACAAAACACGGACAAACAAAACATAAAGAAGCAGAAATGGGGGAAACAAAGCGGTAACTCATCAGACGACTTAAAAAACTTTCGTCCTCGAACGAGTCAAGAAACATACCTGAAGCCTCAAGCAGGTGAGGATATCTGCTCCGCGTCTCCCGCTCGGTCTCCCAGGTAGCCTCCTCCACGGGCCGACCTCTCCACTGCACTTTCGCTGAAGCTATATCTTTTGACCTCAACTTCCAAACTTGAGCTCTAAAATAGCTGCTGCCTCCATATCATAAGTCAAATCACCCTCCAACCGAACCGTTCTGAAATCCAGAACATGAGACGGATCTCCAATATTACTTCCGGAGCATAGAAATATGGAATACCGGATGCACACTCGACAAATTGGGTGGCAAAGCAAGCTCATAAGCCACCTCCCCAATCCTCTGAAGTACCTCAAAAGGTCTAATGAACCGCAGACTGAATTTCCCTTTCTTTCCAAATCTCATAACACCCTCCGTGGGCGAAACCTTAAACAAAACCTTCTCACCAACCATGTAGGACACATCTCGAACCTTCCTGACAGCAACTCTTTTCCTCGACTACGTTGTAGGAAGTCTCTCCTGGATCACCTTCACCTTATCTAAAGCATCTTGCACCAAATCTATCCCCAATAGCCTAGCCTCACCTGGCTCGAACCAAGCAACTGGAGATCTACACCGCCTCCCGTCCAAAGCCTCAAATGGAGCCATCTAAATACTCGACTGGTAGCTAACGTTATAAGCAAAATCTGCAAGCGGTAGAAACTGATCCCATGACCCTCCGAAATCAATAACACAACCGCGTAACATATCCTCCAATATCTGAATAGTGCGCTCGGACTGCTCGTCCGTCTGAGGGTGAAAAGTTGTGCTCAGCTCAACCTGAGTACCCAAATCTCGCTGAACAGACTTCCAAAACTGGGAAGTAAAGTGAGTGCCCCGATCCGAAATGATGGAAACTGGGACACCATGCAACCGAACAATCTCCCGGATGTATATCTCTACTAACCGCTCTGAAGAATAAGTAGTACAGATAGGAATGAAGTGCGCAGACTTGGTCAGCCGATCCACAATCACCCTAATAGCATTGAACTTCTTCAAAGTCTGTGGGAGCCCAACTACAAAGTCAATAGTGATCCGCTCCCACTTCCACTCTGGAATATCCATCAGCTGAAGCAAGCCAACCGGTCTCTGATGCTCATATCTCATCTGTTGACAATTGAGAGACCGAGCTACAAATCCCACAATATCTTTCTTCATTCTCCTCTACGAATAATGTTGTCTCAGATACTGATACATCTTCGCGGCTCCTGGATGAATAGAATAAGGCGAGCTATGGGCCTCCTCCAGAATCAAATCCCGAAGCCCATCTACATTGGGCATACAAATCCGGCCCTGCATCCTCAACACCCTATCATCTCCAATAGTCATATCATTGGCATCATCATGCTGAACTCTGTCCTTAAGGACAAGCAAATGTGGATCATCATACTGGCGCTATCTGATGCGCTCATATAAGGAAGACCGAGAGACCACACAAGCCAATACCCGACTGGGCTCCGAAATATCAAACCTCACAAATCGATTGGCCAAAGCCTGAACATCAACTGCAAGAGGTCTCTCCCCAACTGGAATATGCCAAGCTCCCCATACTCACTGCCTTTCGGCTCAAACCATCGGCCACCACGTTGGCCTTCCCCGGATGGTGCAATATAGTGATGTCATAGTCCTTAAGCAACTCCAACCACCTCCGCTGCCTCAAATTAAGATCCTTTTGCTTGAACAAATGATGAAGACTGTGATGATCAGTGAATACCTCACAAGATACGCCATACAAATAATGCCTCCAAATCTTCAACGCGTGAACTATGGCGGCCAACTCCAAATCATGGACGGGGTAGTTCTTCTCATGGGGCTTCAACTGACGAGAAGCATAAGCAATAACTCTACCCTCCCGCATCAACACACAACCAGTCCCTACTCTCAAAGCATCACAATACACGGTATATGAACCTGAAGCTGATGGCAAAACCAACACTGGAGCTGTGGTCAAGGCTGTGTTGAGCTTCTAAAAGCTCTCCTCAAGCTCGTCCAACCATACGAATGAAGCACCCTTCTGATTCAACATGGTCAAGGGCGATGCGATAGATGAGAATCCCTGAACAAACTGGCAATAATAGCCTGCCAAACCAAGAAAGCTGCGAATCTCTATGGCTGAGGATGGTCTGGGCCAACTCTGAACCGCCTATATCTTCTTTGGATCAACCTGAATACCCTCACCGGACACCACGTGTCCCAAGAATGCCACTGAACTAATCCAAAACTCTCACTTGGAGAACTTTGTGTAAAGCTTCTCCTCCCTCAATCTCTGTAACACAACCCTCAAATGCTCTGTGTGCTCCTCCTGACTACGCGAATACACCAGAATATCATCAATGAAGACAATGACAAATGAGTCAAGATAAGGCCGGAACACATTGTTCATCAAATGCATGAACACTGTTGGGGCATTGGTTAACCCAAAAGACATAACTAGGAACTCATAGTGACCTTATCTGGTCCTGAAGGTTGTCTTAAGAATATCTGAATCCCTGATCTTCAACTGGTGATAACCCGAACAGAGATCAATCTTGGAGAACATTCTCGCTCCCTGAAGCTGGTCGAATAAATCATTAATGCGAGCCAAATGATACTTGTTCTTAATGGTTACCTTGTTCAATTGCCTATAATCAATGCACATTCTCATAGTGCCATCCTTTTCTTTCACAAACGGAACTGGCGCGCCACAAGGCGACACACTAGGCCGAATGAACCCCTTATCAAAGAGTTCTTGAAGCTGCTCCTTTAACTACTTCAACTCCGCTGGTGCCATACGATACGGCGAAATAGAAATGGGCTGAGTGCCCGACACCATGTCAATACCAAAATCAATATCCCTGTCCGGTGGCATGCCCGGTAGGTCTGCAGGAAATACATCAGGGAAATCCCTCACAACTGGAACAGAATCAATATTAGGAGCCTCAGCTCCGACATCCCTCATAAAGGCAAGATACGAAAGACAACCCTTCCCAACCATACGCTGGGCCTTCAAGAAAGAGATTACTCTACTAGGGACATAATCAGTCTCACCTCACCACTCGATCCGTGGCACATCCGGTATAGCCAATGTGACTGTCTTAGCATGACAGTCTAGAATAGCGCGACATGGAGATAGCTAATCCATGCCCAGAATGACATCGAAATCCACCATAATCAATAATAAAAGATCCACTCGGCTCTCCAGACCCCCAATAGTCACCACACACAACCCGTACACACGGTCTACAATAATAGTATTACCCACCGGGGTAGATACATGAACAGGTAAATCAAGAAACTCACGGGGCGTACCCAAATAACGAGCAAAGTATGATGACACATAAGAAAAGGTGGAACCGGGATCAAATAATATAGAGGCATCTCTGTGGAAGATTGAAACAATACCTTTAATAATAATATCTAAAGCGATATCATCGGGTCTGCCTGGAAGAGCATAGAAATGGGCCTGACCACCCCCAGATCGACCTCCCCCTCTAGGGCAACCCCTAGATGACTGACCCCCACCCCTAGCTGGCTGGGCGGGTGGTGGTGAAGCAACTGGCGCTGAAGCCGATGACTGGCCCCTTTGCTAGGATAAACTAGCAACACGACGGGGACACTGCCTCCACTTGTGCCCCATCTCTCCACACTCGTAACAACTCCCAGGTGCTGGAGAAGGGGACTGATTGGAACCCCTCGCACCGGAGTGACTAGCAGATGCACTCGACATAGAAGAGCCATGGACTGATGGAGCACGGGATGAGCTCTGAGCTGGAAGGGCACTAAGTGAAGAATGGCCCTGATGTGAACTGTGAGAACTATGGCCTGGTGACGCCCCACGATAACCTGGGTGAGCTGACTGACCATGTCGGAATTGTCGGCCTCTACCGTGCTGAAACTGGCCCCTCAAAGGAGCACCACTGTAACTACTAGATCCTCTAGGCCTCTTGGCCTCCCTCTCCTCTCGCTCCTGGCAACGAACAGACTCAATCTCTCGGGCAATATCCACAACCTCTCGAATGTAGCACCAGTCACCCTCTCTCTGGTCATATGAACATGAAGTTGATAAGCAAGACCATCGACAAACCTCCTGATCCTCTCTCTATCTGTCGGGATCAACAAGATGGCATGACGAGCCAACTCAGAGATCCTCAACTCATACAGTGACACGGTCAAGTCCCCCTGACGCAACCACTCAAAATGTCTATACAGCTCCTCTCTACGAGACTGCGGCACACACTTCTCTAGAAAGAGAACGGAGAACTGCTACCAGAAAAGGGGTGCAGCACCAAAAGGCCTACGCCTCTCAAAATCCTCCCACCAAGTAAAGCAGCTCCTAAAAACTGATAAGTGGTGAAAGCGACCCCGCTGGTGTCTAGAATACCGGCTGTACGAAGCATCCTCTGACACTTATCCAGAAAGCCCTGGGCATCCTCGCCCTCTGCTCCGATGAAGGTCGGAGGCTGAAGCCTACCAAATCTCTCCAACCTACGCTGCTCATCCTCTAGCATGACAGGAACTACATAGTCCTGAGCAGCTGCAACCGGCTGAGCTGGATGTGCCACCGGCATCTCAAGTCCCTGCATGACCTGCTCAGGTGTGCGAGCGACGGGAATCTGACTGCCTCTCCCGGCCTGAGAAGTAGTTGCGGCTGTAGTGGCTGAAACCGCCTGAGCTAGGCCAATGCAAACTGATAAGATCTAAGCCAAGGCCTCCTAATGACCCGGAATCACAATAGGTACAGCTGGTGCCTGAGCTGGTGCTGCTGGAGTGTTCACAACTGGAACCTGGTCTTGAATTGGGGCAGCTAGTGGATCTACAGGTGCTTCCCTCGCTGCTCTGCCTCTACCACGACCACGGCCATGCCCTCGGGCCTCTAGTGGCCCCAGCTGGTGGTACTGGGTGTCGTCCACCCTGTCCGGTAGTGCGCGTCCTCACCATCTGTGAGAGAATAGAATAACAAAAGTTTAGTACTCAGATCAACAAATTCGCACGACAAGAATTTCAAGAATAGGAAGTTTCCTAAAGGTTCTGCAGCCTCTCAAGGATAAATACAGACGTCTGCATACCGATCCGCGAGACTCTACTAAACCTGCTCATGGCTCGTGAGACCTATGTAACCTAGGCTCTAATACTAAATGTCACGACTCTAACCAGGACCTGGTCGTGATAGCACCTCTCGTGAAGACAAGGCCAGCCAATTAAACCCAATTCACCTTTTTAAACAGTTAAGTATTAATAAACAGACAAAACATGAGTAATTAAACCAAAGTCTAAGCAAGAAAGAGTATAATATGCAGAATACAGCCCAAACACAGCCCGATACCGGGGTGTCACAAGTCACGAGCATCTAACAACTCAGAATACTCTAAAGAAACTACAAAATGCAGTACGAAACTAAAGACATGAAGAAATAAGATAGGGAGGAGCTCCAGGCTACGAACGCCAACAGCTACCTAAAGACTCCTCGGATCCGCCTGAAGCTGGGAATGATCACACTCGGGAGCGGGATCAGATACGCCTGAATCTGCATACAGGGTGCAGGGAGTAAAGTGAGTACTCCAACTTAGTGAGTAACAAATGTAAATAAAGACTGAAAGTGGAAATCACGTAAGGCAAAGACAATCTATAATGAAGCAGTAAAACCATTTGAAAACAGTAAATTAGTCAAGAGGTAAATAGAAATCCTTTTTCAATAGGAAAGTAGGAAAATGACAAGTAATTAAATAATAATAAACACATAGAGTTTTGCCCCTCAGGCATAGTATCTACAAATCCGCCCCCCGGGCGACATCTCAGAACCATACCAGCCCCTCGGGCTCAATCTCACATCATACTGGATACCCGCGCTCACTGGGGGTGTGCAGACTCCTAGAGGGGTCCCTTATGGCCCAAGCGCAATATCAAACCATCTCGTGGCGTCATCACAAGGACTCGGCCTCATATCAATTAAGCCACCTCGTGGCATACATATCTCATGCCCTCGACCTCAAATCAATATCGGTGTTTCCCCACAACATAGGCCCTCGGCCTTACTTAGTCAAAAATCGTCACAAGCCACTCGGGCAAATAGTAAAATAGTGTTTCTCAGCCCAAACATCATTTAAAAATATTATTTAAGTATTAAAAAGGAATAAACATGGCTAAGTATAAGAATAGTGGAAGATATCATGACTGAGTTCAAGTATAAAGTCAAAACGGTGAGGAAATATCATTAAAAATCCCCGAAGGGTTCAAATAGTTGGCACGAAGCCCAAATATGGCATTCAGCCCAAATAATGATGATAGCAAATAGATTTTAGTCAAATACGCGGTAAAATCATCAATCGGGACTGACCAAGTCAAAATCCCCAATAGTGCACGACCCCACACTCGTTATCAAGTGTGTGCCTCACCTCAATATGGCACTACAATGTGCAATCCGGGGTTTCAAACCCTCAGAACATCATTTACAATCATTACTCACCTCAAACCGGTCAAATCTCTAGCTAGCGACGCCTTTGTCCCTTGAATCGGCCTCCACTCGCGTCGAATCTATCCAAAATCAGAACGAGGACGTCAAAATAGGCTAAGGGAACGAAGCCCAAGCAAAAACAATCAATAATTAACACAAATTCCGAAATTACCAAAACCCGATCCCCGGGCCGACGTCTTGAAATTCGATAATTTTTACACCAAAAGATTCCTTATCTCCCCACGAGTTCATACATACCAAAAGTTTAGAAATCCGACCTCAAATGGTCCATCAAATCATCAATCGTAGTTCTCCAATCCTAAACCCTAGCTTCCCCAATTTTTACCCTTAATTTCCACAAATTCTAGCTCCAACTCATGAAATAATAGCATAGGAACGAGTTTTAGGTCCAAAATCCTTACCTCAATGAAGTTCCCTTGAAATCCCTCTTCCAATTCATACAAAAAGCTCCCAAGCCGAAGTTAAAAATGGTGAAATAACCCAAAATTCATGAAGGACCCTTTTTAAATCTTCTGTACAGTTGTTCCGCATCTACGGCACAATAGCCACTTCTGCGGTACCGCAAATGTGGCCTCTCCTCTGCTTATGCAGAAATCACTTAACGGACCAATTCCGCTTCTGCGGTCAACCTTCGCACCTATGCCTGTCATTCCTCTAAAATTCCGCTTCTGCGGCTCCCCTTCCACACGTGCGGCACCGCACCTGCGGTACCCAAACCGCAGGTGCGAAAACACCAGAAGCAGCAATTTCAGCAGCTGAAATAACATCTCAACTTCTCCGTTAACCATCTAAAATCATCCCGAGGCCCCCTAGACCTCAACCAAAAGCACAAACATATCCTAATACGTTATTCAAACTTGTTCCAATTATCAAAAAACTTCAAACAACATCAAATCAGCAAAATCACATCGGATTCAAGCCTAAGTTTCTAAAATCTTCTGAATTCCGCTTTTGATAAAAAAAAACCCAACCAAACCACGTCCGAATAACTTGAAATTTTGCACACACATCCTAATGACACAACAAAGCTACTACAACTCTCGGAATTCCTTTCCGACCCCTATATCAAAATCTCGCCTACCAACCGGAAATCGCCAAGGGGTCATTAATGAACACGAATGGATTTGATTTCAGCTTGTTGGGAGGATTAAAAAAAATCGAGGTTCGGCTCGGAATCTGCTGTGGTATTAGTCAAAAGGGAAGTGGCTTCATGAATGGTTGATCTGAGAAATGGATTACGGTTTATTGCGTGTTTCATTTATCGTTGGCAGTATATGAAAGTGTCGGAATAAGACCTTAGTCGATAAGAGGTTTTCTATTTGTATTTGGTTGCTGTGGGTAACTACTGTGAATAGAAGTTACCGTTTCGAGTGTTTGGATTATGTGATATATCATATGATCTCACCTGAGGTTGCAGGTATGAGTTGTTACAGCTGGTTCAGGTTTATTCTGAGTATAGATGTGAGGTCCTGACCTTGTGTATGATTTCGGGAAGTGCAATGTGGTTCTACGGTTTATGGTTTAAATGGACTGTGAAATTTCAGCTATATTGTGTTATCGGACCTATGCGAGATAGAATGTCGAGGGATCACCCCGGGTATATGCTTGGTAAGGTCACTCAGCTATTGGTTGGCTTCTAGGACAACTCTGGGTACGCTCGAAGACGAGCGTTTGTTTAAGTTGGGGAGGATGTGACGACCCGACCCGTCGTCTCATGAGAACCGCTCTGTTTCCCCCATTTCCTGCTTCGTTATGCTTCATTATCAGTGTCTTGTGTGAACGAGTTGAATTGGGTTGATTTTTGGAAGGAAATGAGACACTTAGTCTCTTTAAGGAAGGCTTGTTTTGAAAAAGTCAACCGGATGTTGACCTATGAGTTAGAGGGCTCGGATGTGGATTCTGACGATTCGGTTAGCTTCGAGGGATGATTTGTGACTTAGGAGTGTGATCGGAAGTGATTTTGGAGGTCCGATGTAGAATTAGGCTTGAATTGGCGAAGTTAGTATTTTGGCGAATTCCCGTTGATAGGTGAGATTTTGATCCGAGGGTCGAAATGGAATTTCGAGAGTTGCTGTAGCTTCGTTAGGTGATTTGGGATGTGTGTGCAAAATTTCAGGTTATTCGGAGGTGATTTGGTTGGGTTTTTGATCAAATGCGTGTTTCGGGAGTTTTAGAAGAACTTAGGCTTGAATCCGATGTAAATTTGGTGTTTTGATGTTAGTTTTGGTGTTTTGAGAGTGCAACTAAGTTTGAATGATCATATGTGACATGTTAGTATGTTCGTATGCGGTCCCGAGGAGCTCGGGTGAGTTTCGGATAGGTTTGGGCTGCGTTGTGCTCGGTTTTCTTATGCTTCGACGTCGTTTCTTCAAGCATAAATGATATCATATTGAACAAATGAGCTCCGATATTGAATGAAGAATTAGATCCGCATCGTAATTACGGACCCGTAGCAAAAAGAATCGTCGAATTTGGACATCGTATGAGGATTTTATGACCATTTTACCAAGATTGCCCAGATTTTCAGGTTAATGACGAAATTGCCCCTGACGGCGTATTAAAAACCTGCACTATTTGCAAATCTTAAAAGCTACATATCTCCTTCATTATAAGGTCAAATTGAGTGATTCAAAAGCCTAAATTCATTAGAATTTAACAAGGAATCCATTGGGAGCAGTAAAACGCGTGAACAACATACCTATAATGAGCAGGTCGAGTTTTCTTCCAATTTTTGAACGGGAAGAAGCTTCTGAGGTGATTTTTAAGAGAGAAAATCAGTGGGTATCACAGAGGTAAGTGATTTGATTATTAAAACTCGTTTATGGGTGATTATAGACCGTAATCCTAGCCTTTAATTCATGAAAAACAGTAGAAAAATAGGATTTTGGGGCCTGAGATTATGAGACCTTTAGGGGTCGATTTGAGGGGTCAAACGGACTCCGATTTTGGTGTTCTTTATATGTACGGAATCGGGAGAAGATGAAGAACACTTTTCTGTAACAATTTTTGAGTTTCGAGAAGTGAGCCCGGGGCTCGGGTTTTGACAATTTCGGGATTATTGATGTTTTTCGATTATTTTCGATTGGGTATTGATGTTATAGCATAATGTGACGTATTCGTTGTGGTTTTGGTCAGATTCGACGCGCGAGGAGGTCGATTTGAGAGGCAAGGGCATAGCGAGCTAGGATTTTGGCCGGCTTGAGGTTAGTAATAGATGTAAATGCTGTGTTGAGGGTTTGAAACCCCGAATTTGCACATTGTAGTGCTATGTTGAGGTGACTTGCACGCCGGATAACGGGCGTGGGGTAGAGCACCGTCGGGGATCGTGACTTGGTCCGTCCCGCTTAATAAAATTACTACCTAATTGATTGAAGCTTAGTGAGATCCTTATAAAAATGGATTAATTGTCATAATTTGGCCTCGTGCCAACTGATTGAATCCTTCAGGGATTGTTTTTACTGGTTTCTTACCATATTTTCAGACAATTGAACTCAATCCTAGTATTTAGTACTGTTTTGCAAACTCATCCACTTTTTCTCTAAACTTGGAACTTAAATAATATTTCTAATGAAGTTTTGGCTGAATATTTCTATATTATTGTGCCCGAGGGGCTTATATGATTCTGGACTGAGTATGGGATCGGGCTGCGCCGCAGCAGTATTATATTGATTTTGATATGAGGCTTAGGGCCTAATGGATGCCACGAGATGGCTTGATATTGCGCTTGGGCCGTAGGGGCCCCTCCCGGAGTCTGCCCACCCCTATTGAGCGCCGTCGACGATAAATAAATGGAGCGGGCTGCACGCCTCAGCGGGTACTAGAGAGTACCGTACTATTTGTTGCATGTCTTAATTGATTCTCATTCATTTACTTATCTGTTGCAGCATCATTGTTTGCATTGGTTTATTGAGTTGACATTATCTGGATTAAACTGCTATAATTATAGCTTACATTGTGCCTATCCAGGATTTCTTACTCTCACCCCTTATTTATGTTTATTACTCTCTGGGTTGGAAGTACTCACATTACTCCCTGCA
>NW_017674521.1:22685-93892 GCF_001879085.1 Nicotiana attenuata
CCGTGCCATGTTTTGCTTATTAATGCACGAAGGAACATTCCGTGCCATGTTTTGATTATTAATGCACGAAGGGACATTCCGTGCCATGTTTTGCTTATTAATGCATGAAGGGACATTCCGTGCCATGTTTTGCTTATTAATGCACGCGGTTCATAGCTCAGTCCACTATCATTTGTGAGACGATCTTTAAGATGTTAAAGAAAGACGCCGCTACTAATTGGACTGACGACTGTCAGAAAGCTTTCAACAGAATCAAGGAGTACCTGTCAACAACGCCAGTTTTGGTCCCGCTCGAGCCGGGTAGGCCTCTATTACTCTACCTTGCAGTGTTGGATGGGGCATTCGGTTGCGTTCTTGGGCAACACGACGAAACAGGAAGGAAAGAGCAGGCCATTTACTATCTTAGCAAGAAGTTCACTCCGTACGAGGCCCGGTATTCTCTATTAGAGCGCACCTGTTGCGCTCTAACTTGGGTGGCTCAGAAGTTGAGGCATTATTTCTGTGCCTATACTACTTATCTCATATCAAGGATGGACCCGCTGAAGTACATCTTTCAGAAGCCCATGCCCACTAGCAAGCTAGTCAAGTGGCAAATCCTGCTGAGTGAATTCGACATTGTTTACGTAACTCAAAAAGCAATCAAAGGACAGGCACTAGCAGATCATCTTGCTGAAAATCCCGTGGATGGGGGATACGAGCCTCTAAAGACGTAATTTCCTGACGAAGAGGTATCTTTCATAGGAGAAGACTTTGCAGAATCCTATGACGGTTGGAGAATGTTTTTCGATGGAGCAGTATACTTCAAAGGAGTTGGCATAGGAGCAGTCCTAGTATCAGAAACCGGCCAGCATCATCCGGTTTCCGCAAAGCTCAGATTCCCATGCAGCAACAACATGGCCGAATACAAAGCCTGCATCTTAGGGCTCAAGCTGGCCATTGACATGAACGTCCAAGAGTTGCTAGTGATTGGAGATTCGGATTGGCTTATACACCACGTCCGAGAAGAATGGGCGACCAAGAACTCCAAGATACTCCCATATTTGCATCATGTACAGGAGTTGAGGAAGAGGTTCACAAAGACAGAATTCCGGCATGTCCCCAGAGTCCAGAATGAGTTTGACGCTGCATTGGCCACTCTGTCATCTATGATTCAGCACCCGGACACAAATTTCATTGACCCTATTCCTGTGAAAATCCATAATCAGACAGCTTACTGTGCTCATGTAGAGGAGGAAGCAGATGGAAAGCCTTGGTTTCATGATATCAAGGAATATTTAGCCACGGGGGAATATCCAGAACTTGCAAACGCTACTCAGAAGCGCACACTTCGAAGATTATCTAATAATTTCTTTCACAGCGGAGGAATCCTGTACAGGAGGACTCCCGATTTGGGGTTATTAAGGTGTGTCAACGCAAAGGAAGCATCCAGGCTATTAGAAGAAATTCATGCAGGGACCTGCGGCCCACATATGAACGGTTTTGTCTTAGCCAAGAAAATACTCCGAGTTGGCTATTTTTGGATGACTATGGAAACAGACTGCATCCGGTACGTCCAAAAGTGCCATCGCTGTCAGATACATACATATATGATAAAGGTGCCTCCTAATGAGCTTAATGCAACAAGTTCGCCATGGCCGTTCGCCGCTTGGGGAATGGATGTCATCGTACCTATTGAGCCTGCCGCATCAAACGGACACAGGTTCATTCTAGTGGCAATTTATTATTTCACCAAATGGGTTGAAGCGGCATCATACAAGGAAGTGACTAAGAAAGTTATGGCAGACTTTGTCCGCGATCGTATCGTTTGTCGGTTCGGCATCCCAGAGTCAATCATTACTGATAATGGTTCCAATCTCAACAGTGACCTGATGAAAGCAATGTGTGAAACATTCAAAATCAAACACAGGAATTCAACAGCCTATAGACCTCAGATGAATGGAGCTGTAGAAGCAGCCAACAAAAATATCAAGAAGATAATAAGGAAGATGATAGAAAAACATAAGCAGTGGCAAAAGAAGCTATCATTTGCTTTATTGGGCTACCGCACCACAGTTCGCACATCAACTGGTGCAACTCCTTATATGTTGGTTTATGGCACGGAAGCAGTCATCCCTGCCGAGGTAGAAATTCCATCCCTAAGGATCATGCAGGAAGCGGAACTCGACGATGCAGAATGGGTGAAGAGTCGTTACGAGTAGTTGGATCTTATTGATGGGAAAAGAATGAATGCAGTTTGCCACGGTCAACTTTACCAGAATAGAATGTCCAAAGCCTTTAATAAGAGAGTCAGTCCAAGACGATTCACACCAGGGCAGCTGGTGTTAAAGAAGATTTTTCCACATCAAGATGAAGCCAAAGGGAAGTTTTCTCCTAACTGGTAGGGTCCATATATGGTTCATTGGGTTATGACAGGAGGATCCCTCATACTCGCAGAAATGGACGGAGAAGTTTGGCCGAACCCGATCAATTCAGACGCAGTCAAGCGATACTATATGTAGCATTTAAGATTTCCTTATGTAATTGAACTACGTTTGACCCGATTCCCGTTTAAGAGGGGATACGTAGGCAACCTTATAGGTTCGGTCACAATTCAATAAAATTTTCATTTCCCCCGATATTGGAAACTGGGGCAGAATTTTGAGGAGGACCCTCAAAATTCCAAAGTTAATTCTCAACCATTCATCGCACGTAGCCGCCAGAGGCATCAACCCATTAAATTGGGGCAGAATTTTGAGGAGGACCCTCAAAATTCCAGAGCAAAAGAGGTCGCAATGTCTTGAACCGCATCCGTCGGTTCATCTAAAAGAAAACTATTTTCAATTATGTATTTACATCATACTTTTACTAAATCATGCATGGCTATTATCAAAATTGCTTTGTTTAGCGACGCTACCGCAATGAAAACAAGAGCCGAGTAGGACGAGCGAAGTCCACGGGAAGACGACAAACCTTCCCCCCTTTTACAAAACTCACAATTTTTCTTTGGATGCAGGCGCCCAAGTCGCAAAATCAACAGACATTCACACACCTGTACTTTTCAGGAATACAACTCTCAGAATCATCACTTACTTACAAGTGCTATCCGCACATGACATCCCCAGCATAATGACGCAATCAGCTATCAACTATCATCTATAAGCTAAGAGATTTCGTTACTATTCACCTTTATTTGCTGCATTGCATAAGGCTACATTTCTGCCTTCCGAGACTAAGCTCTGTCTCCACTTGCATTTCTCTGCATTGCATAAGGCTACCATTCTACCTTCCGAGACTAAGCTCTGTCTCCATAATTGCATAAGGCTACTATTCTTCCTTCCGAGGTTAAGCTCTACCTCCATTTGCATTTTTTGCATTGCATAAGGCTGCCATTCTGCCTTCCAAGACTAAGCTCTGTCTCCATAATTGCATAAGGCTGCTATTCTGCCTTCCGAGGTTCAGCTCTACCTCCATCTGCACTTCTTGCGTTGCATAAGGCTACTATTCTTCCTTCCGAGGTTAAGCTCTACCTCCATAATTGCATCGGCTGAAATATCGCCATATTATGCAAATCTTTACATCGGCTGAAAGATCGCCATTTATATTTACACTTTACATCGGCTGAAATATCGCCATTTTGTTTAAACCTCGCATCGGCTGAACTATCGCCACTTTTATTTACATCTGCATGGCTGAAATACCGCCACTTTATTCTTTCTCGCATAGCTGAAAGATCGCCATTTATATTTACACTTTACATCGGCTGAAATATCGCCAAATACTGCATTTCATGGGCTGAAAGATCGCCAAATTGTCCAAAGGCGTCATTCTTCGGAGGCAACATTTTTATAGGCCGAGAACGCCATGCCATGGCCTGAGGACCCCGTTTTATCTCTTGCATATCATTATTCAAAGGCGTCATAGTTCGGAGGAATCATTCTCATGGCCCGAGAACATCATTTCATAGCCTGCGAATCCTTTATTATACGCTTCATGGCCCAGGACGTCATGGTCCAAAGACATCATCCCAACCGTCCAAAGACGACATTCATGGTCCAATGGGAACTTGCATCACGTTTAAATTTATGCACCATATATGCTGGTATTACTCACTTGCAGTTACACCGGCTAGCAACAGCCTGTCAGACTCCGACCATCCTTCTCAACCTGAACATCGCGTCCGTCTTTCGAAATCTCCATCGGCAATAGTCCGTCAATGGATCCTGAGCTACATATGACCTGATTCTTGTAAGACCAAGGATATGTAGGTAGCTCAGGGACCAGAGCTCGGTCAAAATTCTTCAAACCGGTTCGTTCGGTCAAAATTGGCCAACATATCTTTACCCGGCAACTCTTTCATCCTTCCCGGGTAAAGAGGGGCAGCTGTTGATACCCAATTTTTCCCTATGTATTTTTATACTCAAAATACTTTCAAAATAGCATGTGTATGCATATAAAAGCATGCCCAAGAATTTTGGTCAATTTTTAAAGATTTTAAAATCGATTTATTGCCCATTTTGGCTATACAAAATCAGTAATTATCCCCAAAAATTATCCTTTTTGTGATTAAACTATTTTATTCCCATATTTACACCAAAATATAAATAAGGTAATTTCTGCATATTTTTATAGCTAAAATTGCATGTAATTGCAACTTTAGCCTATTCATTTTGCAATTATGAAATTATTTCCAGTAATTTTGAATTAATATTTATATATAATTAAGTAGTTCAGTGCTTTAAATTTTATCTTAAAATCATTATTGCTATTTATAAAAAATAAAAAGGGTAAAACTGGCTATTTAAAAGCTAGCCTCATATCATTTCAATTACAGCCCATTTGGTATTCCAATTATAGCCTAAATTAACCCCCTAATTGACCCAATTTCCAGCCCAATCCGGACCAGCCCAATCCCACTTAACCCCAACCATTAACCCGTCTATATTACCCGACCCAAACCCCTTTTAATCTTGGGAGATAATTTCTAGCCCTTACCCAAACTCTGGTTATTCAACTCAAACCCTTCTTAGTGTCCTAATGCACTTAATCATTAGGTGGCGACTCTTCAAACTCCAATTCCCAAAAGGGAAGAGAGTTGTCCTCACAAATGTCGTACTCGGGCTTCATGGCAACTTTGAACTAAAATGGAACCAACGAACGGACCTCGGAAAGGAACCAACGGAAACAATCGTCGAAACTCAGTCATCGAAGCTCAACCAGGAAACTCGAGACTCGCCAGAAAAGAGTGTTAAATGAGTTTTGTGACTCCTTACTATTTTCAGCTTTTTCTTCGTTGGCTCTAGAACTTGAGAGTTGTCACCGGATTCCCGGCCAGCTATGGTGATGAGGGAGCTGGTTTGGTCACTGGTGTTGAAGAGGCGTAGGGGACGTCTATGTTCTCTAATGGAGGTCGTTGATGGCTGCTTGTTTGTGTTCTGCAGGTTGAAGAAGACGAACAGCTATTTGTGGTGTGTCGAAGAAGATGAACGACGGAGAAGTCAGATCTCTTGTGTGTGTTTGCTGCTGAAGACTAGGGTTCTGCCTTGTGTGAGTGTATGTTGAAGAGGAATCAGGGATGGCGCTAGAGCTGGTGGACGTTGGTTGCTGCAGGTTTAGGAATGGAGGGAAGCAGAACGGTGAGGCGGGGTGGTCCCGTTGAAGAAGACGACGACCTGGGGGGCTCTCTATTGTGTTACAGCGGCGCTCAAATTTTCAGTTTCTAGCTTTTTGCGTAGGTCCCCTATTGTATAGGTCTAGGTATAGGTTATATCTTGTATCTGTTGCTAATAAGTCCCTAGGTCATTTTGTGTATTAGGTCCCTAGGTTTTTAAGAAAGGTGTTAAGGGTATTGGGCTCAGGGAATGGACTTGGGAATTATGGGATAGGTTCGAAAATAAGGCCTAAAAATGGGTCGTTTGAGTCCGAATTTTATTCTTTCCCGCGAACGAGACTAAAATACGATCTCATTTATTAGTTAGTCCTACTTAAGTAAAATAACTATTAAAATAAGACTGACCATTAAAAGAAAACTATTTTTGGTATTTTCAAGATTACAAATGACTACAAAGCATTAATGAAACTATTTTTTGTAATTCTCGTTTTCTTGTAATAAAATAAAGTAAAAGAGTAAAAATTAGTTGAAATAGCTATATTAGGCCTAAATTAAATATTTACATGGTAAAATATAAAAATTCTTGGGGAGGGTAAAAAATCACATGTCTTCAAAGGGTTTTCTACCTAAGCTGAAAATCAGAAATATTCTAGAAATGTACAGTTGTCCTAGCTGTTAGGAAAAAATGCTGAATTATAGGACAGCTGTACCAAGGGCTATAAAAAAGGACAGTACTATTATTCCCTAGGATAAGGAATATGCCTAAAAGATACCCTCCCCTAGGCAGTCTATATAGAGGTAGGTCCTCTCATTCTAATTGACAAACAAACACAAGAGATTTTCATACACGAAATTGATCAGCATTTTACTGCAAAAAAATTCCATTCTCCTTCTGAAAATTCAGAGTCAAAAAAAAATCTTAAACGTCTCATTTTTATCTGATTCTTCACAAGTTTAAAAACATGTTGTGAAAAATAGAGAGTTTTCTTCTTAGTCTACTAGCTGGGGACTTCTGGTTTCAGCTGGTTTGTATTGGGTTCAGAAGTTTGATCCTCTGGGTTGGTTGAAGCTGTTTGTTCATTGTTGCTGTTCTTGCTCCTGAAATTCCTCTAACAGTCTCACTTTCATTTTGCTGATATTTAACTGTTGAATCAAGGTACATATGGCTCTTTTTCCTCTGTTTGATTTCTATGTAATTGAGACTTGCAGATGAATATCAGTTGGTTTATCTTGTTTGACACTGTTCATGTATGTCTTGTTAAGTTTTGCATGGTGAAATTGCAATGGTGTTAAGGCTATTTTTTATCTCAAATACCCGAATTTCTTTACCCATAGCTTTTGTAGTAATGCTTTAACTTCTTTGACAGTGTTAATTTTCTCCTGCTAGTATGCATTGCTTTTTTCTTCTTGCAATGATTAGTCAATATGTACAAACTTTCACATGGTCGGATCCATGAAAATACTTAGAAAGCAGAGAAAACAGAGGTTGATTTCGTAGTGAGAAACTTCAGGTTGGGAGCCTAAGAACAGCTTGTGCGAAGCAGCTCAGTAGCTGACTTCTTGCAGATCTCATGCTTTGGTCCTGAAGAAATTGATGGAAGGAATTTGAAACAAGAAGAAGCTTTCAATTTTTTGCTACTTCACTTTTTGTAGAATTTCCTTTAGATAATAGTTGTTAGGATACTGATTAAAGGCTTCATTGTATAAACTATGGGACTTACAATACTGTAAATGGACTGTTAATTTTTAATTTAAACTTAATTATTAGTAGGCTTTCAATAGTAAAATTTCCTTTTGCAGTGGATATGTTTAGAGATGTAAGTAAATATTGAGTTGGATTGCATTGGCAAGCAGGCCCAAGTCTCAAGTCTGGCCTGGGCCATTAGGCCTAGGCAGTTGGAATTCACAGCTTGCCCAACAGCAGTTGTTTCGTTCACTGATTACTAAATGCACATCCAATGTGCCTTGCAATTTAGCATGTCAGAACTAGTTTTCAAACTAGTCTTGTTTTGATTTCTTCTTTCAAGAGTGGTTTCGTTTCAACTTTTCCCTCTAATTCATGTATTGCTAAAAGGTAGATAGGCCCAAATTAGAAAATATAGCCACCTGGGCCCGCCTGAAGTTGAACCCAATGTGGGTTACCTAATTCGAATCTGGTAATAATGCCTTTAAAGTTCCCTTCTGATCTCTGGGCCAGGTGGTGAGCCCAAATTTTGGCTCTCCAAGCTGATTTGCTAACCAACGCTATTGATCCTTTCCTTCTTGACCGAAAATGATTTAAAAGAAAAGAAACTTATTTTTATAGTTAATAGCCTCTTTGCCAATAAAAATTGAGGTACCCATTAACCAAGCTCATATAATTAATAATCTTGAATTTTCCATGCCTCGCAAACGTTGTTGTTAATTTGACCAATCCTAGTTTGCTTTAGGCCCGATTTAGATTAGTATTTTATGTATATGTTCATAATTGCAAATTTAACTACTGAGGGATGCGTTCGCGCAACTTCAACCAAACTTTCTTTATAAATCAACAAAAGCGTTATTAAGCGTGGACACGTTCGCGTGACATGATTTTTACGCGCCAAAAGAAAAGGATATACGTACACGTAACTCAATTCTTTAATTACGAATAATCCAAGTGATTTAAAAGTGGTAAAAGGATAAAGGCACATAGGTCCTAAAAATGAGTAGTTAAACAATTTAAGCCAATTAATAATCACTAAGCGACCGTGCTAGAACCACGGAACCCGGGAATGCCTAACACCTTCTAGATTTCTTACATAGAATTTCTGGTTCGTAGACTTTAAATAAAGTCCAAAACTTCCTCGATTTGGGATTTAAAATAAACCGGTGACTTGGGACACCATAAATTACACCAAGTGGCGACTCTGAATTAATTAAAATAATTCCATTTCGAATAATGTCACTTTAATTAGAAAAACTGCCATATAACTCTCGGGGTGGGTAGAAAAAGGAGGTGTGACAGCTCTAGCGACTCCGATGGGGAACAAGAACCCAGAATTTCTGGTTCGGGGTTCAAGAATTCGAGCTTGTTAATGTTATTTTTATTTGGCTTTATTGTTGATATTCCGTAATAAAAGACCATCCTAATGCATCCTACGTGATATGTGTATATTTATCTGTTTTGGCTTGCGTGTTAACCGACTAGGAAAAGGAAATGAAAAGAAAAACAAAGAGTGAGGTAGGATAGAGAATTTACCCGGTTCTAAAAATCCCGGTATTTGAAAATGTCTCGAAACTCTGCCATAATTTTTGAAGAAAAAAAAAAGGTTAATCCAAAAACATTTTCTTTTGGTTCCTTCTTTAGAAGTGAGAAAAAAGAAGTTTTTAAAACTCAAAAATAAGTAGTTTCCTTCTTTTTGAAGTCTTTCATACGAAAATCAGATGACCCAAAGGGTCATCACCTGTTTCCTCATTCATTCCACGCTTCCAAGGCCCTAAAAACCTCATTTTTTACTTGCCTCGTTTGCGACCGCCGAGGAGGGAAAGTCTTATATATGGTTTAAGCGCTTTCTGTGAAATTTGGTTGAAATCGGACGTCATTTGACGTGTTTCGGACTTAAATATCTAAAATTTGAAGTTTATGAAGTTAGAATGAAAAATGATGATTTTGAGGGTTTATTCATTGATTTTGATGTTGTTTTGGCGATTTGATTGCTCGGTTAAGTTCGTATGAGGTTGTTGAGTTAGTGTGTGTGTTTGGTTAGGAGCCCCGAGGGCTCGAGAGTGATTCGGAGGTGGTTCGGGGTGTTTTTGGCCTTAAGAAGTGTTGCAAAATTTCTGCAGTCAGTGCCCAGTCATTTTCTTCTATGCGATCGCATAGGTATGTCTCCGATCGCGTAGAGTTAATTTGGAGTCGCCCAGTTTTGTTCTATGCGATTGTGTTATAGGCCATGCGATCGCGTACCGCTGCAAATTCATTCTACGCGATCGCGCCCTTCCATTTTGCGATCGCAGTGTACAAAAAAATCAGCCCCCATTTTAGTCTTATATGCGATCGCATTCCGTGTCTCGCGATCGCAGTGACCAATAACCCTTCCTATATGCGATTGCAATGCCCTTTCCGCGATCGCATAGAGCAATTTTGCCCAGTGATTTTTAAATACCCAAAACAGAACATTGACGGGATTTTTCACAACACACGAACTCATCTTCTCCACAGCCCATAGGCGATCTTTCGAGCTCTTCTTCCCAAAGCTTCTATCTAACTCGTTTTCTTAATTTTTAAAGAGCTGGTCGAATTTGGAAACAAATTGAATATTCGGGCTCGTGGGGGAATGGGTAACATGGAATTCGTTCGAACCTCGGGTTTTGACCAAGCGGGCCCGGGGTCGATTTTTGGAATTTTGGGTAGAAAGCTTAGAAGTTCATATTTAGGCATTGGGTTTAGTTTGTTTAGCTATTATTAATATTGTAAAGTCATTATTTCATAGATTTGACTGAGTTGGAGCCGAATTCGAGGGGTAAGGCTATACTAGAGGCTTGAGTTGATTTTGGAGCATTTGAGGTAAGTGTTTGATCTAACTTTGGCTTGAGGGAATAGGGTTAGTGTATTGTTTTGCTAATTGCTAAATATTGAGTACGGTGTATAGGCATAGTGACGAGTATCTATACACTGGTGTCTAGCATGACCGTGGGTCCTCGTTTGTACTTATTATGATATTTTTATGACTCTTCCATGTTAATTGATGAATTCTATGTAATGTGAAGAGTATGGGGACTAATTATGAATTGTAAATTCTTTGGAGCGTTGGCTCGAACGATAAAAATACTATTGAGTAAGAAATGAAAGAAATAGAAAGAGATATGATTAATCCCTTGCCGGGATGGTTTGAATATATTGATTATCTCCATTGCCGGTATTTGAAAGTTATTATTGTTGTTGCTCCCTTGCCGGGATTTAGCTATTTGCTTGTGTTTTCCCTTGCCGGGACATTTCTTATTATTTTCCTATCCCCTCGCCCCGTTTGGTTGTGATTACTGTTTGGGTGAGGAAGAGTGATAATGCACGAAGGGTCATTCCGTGCCATGTTTTGATTATATTTGCACGAAGGGTCATTCCGTGCCATGTTTTTATTATTAATGCACGAAGGGACATTCCCTGCCATGTTTTGCTTATTAATGCACGAAGGAACATTCCGTCCCATGTTTTGATTATTAATGCACGAAGGGACATTCCGTGCCATGTTTTGCTTATTAATGCACGAAGGAACATTCCGTGCCATGTTTTGCTTGTTAATGCACGAAGGAACATTCCGTGCCATGTTTTGATTATTAATGCACGAAGGGGCATTCCGTGCCATGTTTTGCCTATTAATGCGCGAAGGAACATTCCGTGCCATGTTTTGATTATTAATGCATGAAGGGACATCCCGTGCCATATTTTGATTATTATTGTCATTGACTGTTGTAGATGTACCGTTTCATTCCTTATTTATTGATTTTGTATTTTAAACTGTTACAACCTCCATAGCATGCTCCCCCCCTCTTAGCTGTTTAAGTTCTGTATATTTTCCTTCTATTGCATATATCTGTACAGGTTTGTTTGGTAGTCCTGTCTAGCCTCGTCACTACTTCGCCGGGGTTAGGCCAGGCACTTACCAACACATGGGGTCGGTTGTGCTTATGCCACACTTCTGTGCTCTTTTGCACAGATCACGGTACCGGAGTAGCTTTTGGACCACAGCAGTAGTTGACTGGGAGTTGACTTCAGTCCAGGGACATTCGAGGTAGCCTTGCTGACGTCCGCGGGCCGGTGTCCCTTCCTATTTTATTCAGTTTGTTATCACTTGTACCGAAGCAAATAGTATTGTACCTTGTTCAGACTTTGTATGTAGTATGCTATAGACGTTCGTGAGTTAGTGACTCCAGTCTTGGGTAGAGGTTGAAATTGAATTTCCGCATTTGTTTTTCGTTTATTTATACTTAAGACTTCCGCTTTAATTTAAATGACTCGTTTTATTTATATTGTTGAGATGTTATCGGACAATGTTGTAATACTTGGATTGCCTAGCTCCGATTAGTAGGCGCCATCACGACTCCCGAGGGTGGGAAATTCGGGTCGTGGCAAGTTGGTATCAGAGCACTAGGTTACATAGGTCTCACAACTCACGGACAAACTTGGTAGAGTCTGAGGGATCGGTACAGAGACGTCTGTATTTATCCCCTAGAGGCTACAGAGTTAGGAAACACTTCACATTCATTCTTTCTTGTCGTGCGGTTCTGTTTCTCAAACACCGGTTGAATTTCTACTATGTTCTTTCGCAGATGGCGAGAACACGCGCTTCTTCATCTACCGCTCAGCAGTTCGAGACCCCAGCAGCAGCCCCAATTGCGGAGCCTCAGGTTGATTTTGAGGAGGAGGTTCCCGTCCCAGCAGTTCCGGTGGGCCCAGCTCAGGTCCCAGAAGGGTTCATTGCCACCCCAGTTCTTCAGGACGTTCTAGTCCGATTGGTAGGCCTCATAAAGGGTGTCATTCGAGTGGGTTTGCTTCCAGTGGTTCCGCCAGCGGTGGCAGGTCAGCCGGGTATAGTGGCTCAGGCCGGGAGTGAGATCACATTTCAGGAGGCGGCCAATGTGGGCCGTAGAGTTGAGATAACTCTGCTACAGGGAGGTGGTCATGGGTCGGATAAGAGGCCCCGTCATGCAGGCAGATTTAGTGGTACCTCGTCAGGAGGTAGAGGTTCTTATGGTAGAGGCCATCCTCCCAGGCCTTTTCAGTCAGCTCTCCAGGTCACTCATGGTACTTCAGGTGGTCATTCAGGTCGACAGGGTCAGCCTCAGTTCCCTCAACTGCAGCGTTCGTGTAGGTGTTATGAGTGTGGTGAGTATGGTCTCAACATGAGGGTTTGCCCGATGTTGAGGGGTGCTCAGCCGCAGCAGACGAGGTCTTGCCATGCTTGTGGTGATCCAAGGCACATTGTCAGATATTGCTCTCGAGTTTATGGCAGCTTCCAGCGTCAGAGTTCTCGTGCTATGATTCAGGCACCGGAGGTTCCACAGCCTGCCCATCCAGCTAGAGGCGGTGGCAGAGGTGTTAGAGGTGGAGGTAGAGGTCTTAGAGGTGGAGTTCAGGTCGCCAGAGGTAGAGGCCAGCCAGCAGCCAGGCTAGAGGCTGAGTCTTCAGGTGCAGACATTACAGGTACCATTCTGAGTTGTATTAGAGATGCTTCAGTGCTATTTGACCCTGGGTCTACATATTGTATGTGTCGTCCTATTTTGCACCCTACCTGGCTATGCCTAGTGATGCTTTGGGTATTCCTGTTTATGTATCTACACCGGTGGGTGATTCTATAGTGGTCGACCGAGTTCATCGTTCCTGTGTGGTACTGTTTGAGGGTCTTGAGACCCGTGTTGATTTATTGCTCTTAGACATGGTGGATTTTGACGTTATATTAGGGATGGATTGGTTGTCCCCGTATCATGCTATCTTGGATTGTCACGCCAAGACCGTGACCTTGGCTTTGCCGAATTTGCCCCGATTGGAGTGGAGAGGAACCCAGGTCATGCCACCCGCAGTGTTATTTCATATGTGAAGGCTCGACGCACGGTCGAGAAGGGGTGACTAGCTTATCTGGCGTATGTTTGTGATTCCAGCACAGAGGTCCCTTCAATTGATTCTGTTCCTATTGTTCGAGAGTTCCCCGAGGTTTTCCCTTCAGACTTGCCGGGTATGCCGCCCGATAGGGATATTGATTTTTGTATTGATCTGGCTCTGGGAACTCAGCCCGTTTCCATTCCGACGTATCTCATGGCCTCACCAAAGTTGAAAGAGTTAAAGGATTACTGGCAGGATTTGCTGGAGAAGGGTTTCATTAGGCCCAGTGTTTCTCCTTGGGGTGCGCCGGTGTATTTGTGAAGAAAAAGGATGGACCGATGAGGATGTGCATTGATTACCGGCAATTTAACAAAGTGACGATAAAGAACAAGTATCCACTATCGAGGATTGATGATTTGTTTGACCAGCTTCAGGGTGCAAGGGTGTTTTCAAAGATGGACTTGAGATCTGGCTGCCATCGGCTAAGGATTTGGGCATCTGATGTCCCTAAGACAGCATTCCGCACTCGGTATGGGCATTTTGAGTTTTTGGTCATGTCATTTGGGTTGACCAATGCCCCAGCAGCATTTATGGAGTTGATGAACTGAGTGTTCAGGCTTAGGGCCTTATACAGTTTATTGTGATGCTTCCCGTATTGGGCTTGGTGCGGTATTGATGCAGGATGGCAGAGTCATTGCGTATGCTTCGAGGCAGTTGAAGATCCACGAGAAGAATTATCCGGTTCATGATCTAGAGTTGGCAGCCATTGTTCATGCTTTGAAGATTTGGAGGCATTACCTAGATGGTGTGACGTGTGAGGTGTACACTGATCACAAGAGTCTGCAGTACTTGTTCAAGCAGAAGGAGTTGAACCTGAGGCACAGGAGGTGGTTAGAGCTATTGAAGGATTATGATGTTACTATTTTGTATCACCCGGGGAAAGCCAATGTGGTGGCCGATGCATTGAGTAGGAAGTCCGCCAGCATGGGTAGTCTTGCTTATATTCCGATCAGCCAGAGACCTCTTGCTTTGGATATTCAGGCCTTGGCCAATCGCTTTGTGAGGTTGGATATTTCTGAGCCTACCAGAGTGTTAGCTTGCACGGTGCAGCGTGGAGGTGCCACGAAGGTGACCTTAGATAGCGATGGTGTTTTGAGATTGCAGGGGCGAGTTTTTGTGCCCAATGTCGATGGGATTCGAGAGTTGATCTTAGCGGAGGCCCATAGTTCTCGGTATTCTATTCACCCGGGCGCCGCAAAGATGTATCAGGATCTGAGGCAGCATTATTAGTGGCACAGGATGAAGAAAGGTATTGTTGCATACGTGGCTCGATGTTTGAACTGTTAGCAGGTTAAGTATGAGCATCAGAGGCCTGGTGGTTTGTTTCAGAGGATTGAGCTTCCCGAGTGGAAGTGGGAGAGGATTACCATGGATTTCGTTACTGGACTTCTGTTGACTCGGAAGAAGTTCGACCCGATATGGGTTATTGTTGATAGGCTGACCAAGTCAGCTCATTTCATTCCTGTAGCAGTCTCCTATTCATCCGAGAGGTTTGCTGAGATTTATATCCGGGAGATTGTTCGCCTTCATGGTGTGCCGGCATCTATCATTTCGGATCGGGGTACGCAGTTACCTCGCGTTTCTGGGGTGCAGTTCAGTGAGAGTTGGGCACACGGGTTGAGTTGAGCACAGCGTTCCATCCTCAGACGGACGGCCAGTCCGAGAGGACTATTCAGATATTGGAGGATATGCTCCGAGCCTGTGTCATTGATTTTGGAGGCTCGTGGGACCAGTTTTTGCCTTTAGCAGAGTTCGCCTACAACAACAGCTACCAGTCCAATTTTTAGATGGCCCCATATGAGGCGTTGTATGGTAGGCGATGTCGGTCTCCAGTTGGATGGTTTGAGCCGGGAGAGGCTCGGTTATTGGGTATAGATTTAGTTCAGGAGGCCTTGGATAAGGTCAAGATCATTCAGGACGGGCTTCGTTCGGTTCAGTCGCGGCAAAAGAGTTATGCAGATTGTAAGGTTCGGGATGTAGCTTTTATGGTTGGTGAGTGGGTCTTGCTTCGAGTGTCGCCTATGAAGGGCGTGATGAGAATTGGGAAGAAGGGCAAGCTTAGCCCTAGGTTCATTGGGCCATTTGAAATTCTCGATCGTGTGGGAGAGGTTGCTTATAGACTTGCCTTGCCGCCTAGCTTGTCAACCGTGCATCTAGTGTTTCATGTGTCCATGCTTCGGAGGTATCACGGCGATTCAGCTCACGTGTTAGATTTCAGCACTGTCTAGTTGGACAAGGACCTGTCTTATGAGGAGGCGCGGTAGCTATTCTAGACCGGCAGGTATGACAGTTGAGGTCGAAGAGTTTTCCTTCAGTGCGTGTCCAGTGGAGAGGTCAGCCTCGGGAGGCATCGACCTGGGAGTCCGAGTCTGATATGCGGAGCCATTATCCTCATCTATTTCCCGACTCAGGTACTTCTTTCTTTTGTCCGTTCGAGGACGAACGGTTGTTTTAGAGGTGGAGGATGTGACGACCCAAAGGGTCATCACCTGTTTCCTCATTCATTCCGCGCTTCCAAGGCCTTGAAAAGCTCATTTTTTTTTACTTGCCTCGATTTGCGTGAGCAGTCCGGGCGCGTAGCCGGAAAGCTTAAATATGAATTCTGTGTAAAAATTGATGAATTTTAATATTAATATGATTAAAGTTGACTTTGGTCAACATTTTGGGTAAACGGACCCGGACCCGTGATTTGACTGTCCCGGAGGGTCCGTAGAAAAAAATGGAACTCGAGCATATGCCCGGAGTCGAATTCCGAGGTCTAGAGCCCGAGAAATGAATTTTTCTGTGAAATTATTTTTTTGAAATTATTAAGGATAATGGAAATGAAAATTTATTAAAAGACTGTGGTATCGGGCTCGTATTTTGGTTCCGGTGCCCGGTACAAGTCTTATATGTGATTTAAGCGCTTCCTGTAAAATTTGGCTGAAATCGGACGTCGTTTGACGTGTTTCGGACTATAAGTTCCAAATTTGAAAGTTTATGAAACTTAGAAGAAAATCATGTGTTTTGAGGCTTGATTCTATGTATATGTTGTTATTTTGGTGATTTGATCGCACGGTTAAGTTCGTAGGAGGTTGTTTTGTTAGTTTGTGAGTTTGGTTAGGAGCCCCGAGGGCTCAGGAGTGTTTCGGAGGTGTTCCGGGGTATTTTGAACTTAGGAGATGTAGCAGATTTTCTGCAATTTTTGCACAGCTTTTTCCTTCTTCGCGATCGCGGCCTTCAGCCCGCGTTCGCGTACCTTTGGGCTTTCCCTTCTTCGCGTTCGCGGCTCAGTCCCTGCGTTCGCGTAGCTTTAATCCTCCCTTCANACATTCCGTGCCATGTTTTGCTTATTAATGCACGAAGGAACATTCCGTGCCATGTTTTGCTTATTAATGCACGAAGGGACATTCCGTGCCATGTTTTGATTATTAATGCACGAAGGGACATTCCGTGCCATGTTTTGCTTATTAATGCGCGAAGGAACATTCTGTGCCATGTTTTGATTATTAATGCACGAAGGGACATCCCGTGTCATGTTTTGATTATTACTCTCGTTGACTATTGTAGTTGTACCGTTTCATTCCTTATTTATTGATTTTGTATTTTAAACTGTTACAGCTCCCATAGCATGCTTCCCCCCCTCTTAGCTGTTTAAGTTCTGTATATTTTCCTTCTATTGCATATATCTGTACAGGTTTGTTTGGTAGTCCTGTCTAGCCTCGTCACTACTTCGCCGGGGTTAGGCCAGGCACTTACCAGCACATGGGGTCGGTTGTGCTGATGCTAACTTCTGTGCTCTTTTGCACAGATCACGGTACCGGGGTAGCTTTTGGACCACAGCAGTAGTTGACTGGGAGTTTACTTCAGTCCAGAGACATTCGAGGTAGCCTTGCTGACGTCCGCAGGCCGGAGTCCCTTCCTATTTTATTCAGTTTGTTATCACTTGTACCGAAGCAAATAGTATTGTACCTTGTTCAGACTTTGTATGTAGTATTCTATAGACGTTCGTGAGTTAGTGACTCCAGTCTTGGGTAGAGGTTGAAATTGAATTTTCGCATTTGTTTTTAGTTTATTTATACTTAAGACTTCCGCTTTAGTTTTAAATGACTCATTTTATTTATATTGTTCAGATGTTATCGGACAATGTTTTAATACTTGGCTTGCCTAGCTCCGATTAGTAGGCGCCATCACGACTCCCGAGGGTGGAAAATCCGGGTCGTGACAAGTTGGTATCAGAGCACTAGGTTACATATGTCTCACAACTCACGGACAAACTTGGTAGAGTCTGAGGGATCGGTACGGAGACGTCTGTATTTATCCCCCAGAGGCTACAGAGTTAGGAAACACTTCACATTCGTTCTTTCTTGTCGTGCGGTTCTGTTTCTCAAACACCGGTTGAATTTTTACTCTGTTCTTTCGCAGATGGCGAGAACACGCGCTTCTTCATCTACCGCTCAGCAGTCCGAGACCCCAGCAGCAGCCCCAGTGGCGGAGCCTCAGGTTGATTTTGAGGAGGAGGTTTCCATCCTAGCAGTTCCGGTGGGCCCAGCTCAGGTCCCAGAAGGGTTTATTGCCACCCCAGTTCTTCAGGACGTTCTAGTCCGATTGGTAGGCCTCATAGAGGGTGTCATTCGTGCGAGTTTGCTTCCAGTGGTTCCGCCAGCGGCGGCAGGTCAGCCGGGTATAGTGGCTCAGGCCGGGAGTGAGATCACTTTTCAGGAGGCGGCCAATGTGGGCCGTAGAGTTGAGATAACTCTTCCACAGGGAGGTGGTCATAGGTCGGATAAGATGCCCCGTCATGCAGGCAGATTCAGTGGTACCTCATCAGGAGGTAGAGGTTCTTATGGTAGAGGCCATCCTCCTAGGCCTTTTCAGTCAGCTCTCCAGGTCACTCATGGTACTTCAGGTGGTCATTCAGGTCGACAGGGTCAGCCTCAGTTCCCTCAGCTGCAGCGTTCGTGTAGGTGTTATGAGTGTGGTGAGTATGGTCACAACAGGAGGGTTTGCCCGATATTGAGGGGTACTCAGTCGCAGCAGACGAGGTCTTGCCATGCTTGTGGTGATCCGAGGCACATTGTCAGATATTGCCCTCGAGTTTATGGCAGCTTCCAGCATCAGAGTTCTCGTGCTATGATTCAGGAACCGGAGGTTCCACAGCCTGCCCAGCCAGCTAGAGGCGGTGGCAGAGGTGTTAGAGGTGGAGGTAGAGGTCTTAGAGGTGGAGTTCAGGTCGCCAGAGGTAGAGGCCATCCAGCAGCTAGGCCAGAGGCTAAGTCTTCAGGTGCAGACATTGTAGGTACCATTCTGAGTTGTATTAGAGATGCTTCAGTGCTATTTGACCCTGGGTCTACATATTGTATGTGTCGTCCTATTTTGCACCCTACCTGGCTATGCCTAGTGATGCTTTGGGTATTCCTGTTTATGTATCTACACCGGTGGGTGATTCTATAGTGGTCGACCGAGTTCATCGTTCCTGTGTGGTAGTGTTTGAGGGTCTTGAGACCCGTGTTGATTTATTGCTCTTAGACATGGTGGATTTCGACGTTATATTAGGGATGGATTGGTTGTCCCCGTATAATGCTATCTTGGATTGTCACGCCAAGACCGTGACCTTGGCTTTGCCGGATTTGCCCCGATTGGAGTGGAGAGGAACCCAGGTCATGCCACCCGCAGTGTTATTTCATATGTGAAGGCTCGACGCACGGTCGAGAAGGGGTGACTAGCTTATCTGGCGTATGTTTGTGATTCCAGCACAGAGGTCCCTTCAATTGATTCTGTTCCTATTGTTCGAGAGTTCCCCGAGGTTTTCCCTTCAGACTTGCCGGGTATGCCGCCCGACAGGGATATTGATTTTTGTATTGATCTGGCTCTGGNATTTATATTTAGAACTTCCGCTTTTATATTAAATGTCTCATTGCCTTAATATTGTCGAGGTTTGCCTAAAAAGTTAATGATTAATTGGCTTGCCTAGCTCCTATTAGTAGGCGCCATCACGACTCCCGACGGTGGAAAATCCGGGTCGTGACATGAAATCTGCAACATAAAACAATAGAAACAGTTAACTAGTAGTTCAAGCAGTGAGTTTAAATTCTTAAAGCTGATTCTACTTTCTTTGTGATTTCATTCTTAAATCTAATTTACCTTTAAATGAGGAACTTTATGCTAATAATTTGACACCAACAAATAGGACAAAAACAAACGAAGAAAGAAAAGTAACAGAACAGAACAGTTAGAGTAGAGGAAAAAGCTGGAGATAAAAACTATGCAGAACTAAAATCAGACCTCAAGTCATTTTAGCGAAACAGATAATTGCATAAAACAGATAAATAAACGATTCCCACAAAAATCCAATAGTGAATGAATCAACACAATAGAGAAGTGAATCAACAGGCAAAAATAAACAATTCCCTCAAAAATCAACACGAAGATTGAATCAAGGCAAATATAAACAAAGCATAACCCAATAATGAAGTGAATCAACACAATAGTTAAGTGAATCAACAGGCAAAAATAAATAATTCCCTCAAAAATCAACACGAAGATTGAATCAACTGAAGATGAAAATGAAGGCAAGTAGGCAACCGAAGATGAAGACGAAGCAACTAAAAACATATACGCATAATGGATGAAGCTGAAGAATGCGACTGAAGAGTGAAGTGAAGAGGGTGAAGTCTGAACTCCGAAGAATGCGGCTGACGGGCTGAGGCTGAGAAAGAATGGGGAAAGAATGACCCTAGTATTTATATACTTAAGGGTAAAGTAGTAAGTTCGTTAATCCTTATTGGGTTATCGGTTAACCCAATAACATAATTGCCAAACCGAGCCCGAACCGATAACCCAATAATGAAAAAATTCTAAACCGTTACCAAACCGTTAACCCAATAACCCAATATCGATAACCCAATAAATAATTAACGGTTCGGGTTATCGGTTTTACCCGATATATGCCCACCCCTAGTCCAATATTTGCTCTGCACACTGTATTAAAGGATAAAAATAAAGTTTTACTAAAAATGCAGAGATCTTTCGCTCTGTTTGTTTGTTATGAGAGTATTTGGTAGTAAGTTTATTACTGTCTGATATGTCACAATTATAATTCATAAGTCATGCCGACCCTTAGCAGCTTAGTCCTAGGAATAGCCATAACTTTCTCCCCTTGCCTGAAGTTCTTGCGCAGGAAATTATAGGAATAGTTGACAGCAAATTTCTTGAAGAATGAAGAATCTTGTTTAGTGATCACCTCTGCTTCTCCCAGGAGATAGAACACTCCTTGTTCCTTTGCTTTTTCCACAAACTGCATCACTTCTACTTCTTCCAAACTTGGTGAGACCATTTGCATTCTATTTGATGAATTTGACTGAGCTGCTGAAGTGTTCATTGATCGAATCGAACCAGTTGATGAAACTCTAGAATCTACTTGTTGCTCCAGCTCTTCCTCCATGTAGACCGGGGATGAATTTCCAGCCACTAGTTGGGCAGATACTGCAGGTTCAATTTCTCTATCTGCAACTTGATCAGCATGTGCTGCAAGAATGTAGTATTCATCTCGAATGACCTCTTTCAAACGTACCACCAATTGGTTTCCAAATTCCTCTGGTTTCCCAAGTTGATCGCTGTACCCTAACCTAACTACACATCGGAACACCTTGTATTCTCTAGGCCGAACATGTCCGAACAAGAACCGTTCCTCCAGCGCTACTTTTTTTATAGGAATGGATTCAATTGACACCAGGACTATAACAAAATGGACCGACGGAATATTGGAGACAAAGTGGGGAAATATTGGTGGAATCCCCTATACTAATTCAGAGTAGAGTAGTCCTATTCCAGGTACTCTTTTGATGTCTGGATTTTTGGCTAAGTCCGTAATGGTCACTTGAAACCTTGTTCTTGAGCTCGAATTCCTATCTATGTTTTTGAACATAGTGCCAAATCCCCATAATGATCACGAGCACAAATGAGAAAGCCAAAGGTAGAAAACCACCTTGCACGAACTTTGTCAGCTGAGCGGATAAATATGTAGATTCTATGGTAACGTACACCCCGTAGAATAAGATAATCCGCCATATGCTAATTTTCCATATAAGAAGCATTACTAATGTCGCCATATTTGTGGTTATGAGCTCAACACTAACCACACAAATTCCATAAGCATTCCCCAAATTTCCTGTGGTTTTGAAGCTGAGAATAACTACAACGCATGCAACCATGAGGAAGTAATTCAACTCGGGGATGTAAACCTGACCCTCGTGCTTTGCAGATGTGTGAATTACCTTCGCCCTTGGGAAACAACCTAGACTTTGGGCCTGAGCCACAATAGAAAAAGTTCCATATATCATTGCTTGACTCACAATAATGGCCGCAACAACAGCCGCTACAAATGTTGGCCAGTAAAGTGGATCTGTAAGCGGCACCAACAAAATCAATATTATGCATGGTATTGATAAAGTAAATAACTATATGATTAGTTTATCTTTCATGACCCAGGCTCAACTGCCAAAATATTGTCCGCTTTGGTCCGATCTTTGGTGCCTCACAGTGTTTTCCCAACCCAAAAGGCCTCAATATATATATATATATATATATATATATATATATATAAGGAATATGGAAAAGGTAACAAATTTGTTACATATCCTATCCATCTATATCTATCTATATCTATATTTATATCTATCTATATCTATATCTATCTATCTATCTATATCTATCTATCTATCTATCTATCTATCTATCTATCTATCTATCTATCTATCTATATATATATATATATATATATATATATATCTATTTCTATCTGTATCTATCTATCTATCTATCTATCTATCTATCTATCTATCTATCTATATCTATCTATCTATCTATCTATATCTATCTATCTATCTATCTATCTATCTATCTATCTATATCTATCTATCTATCTATCTATATCTATCTATCTATCTATTTATCTATCTATCTATCTATCTATATGTCACGACCCAACCCCCGGTCGTGATGGCGCCCAACACACTGCTAGGCAAGCCCGACCTTACAACAATATTCCCGACTTAAACAGATCATTAGATGCAAGCACAAGTAATAATTACTAAAATGTTTCATCTAAATCCTGGAAATAACAGTGAAATGAACTGAAGGTTTAACAAAATACTGCAATATAATACCCAAAAAAGGACCCGGTGTCACGATCATGACCCTCTAATACAGAGTATCCACCTAATACAAGTCTATCTAAGAAAGTACGGAAATAAAGAGTAGAGATAGGAGGGAGAGATCAAGGCTGCGAACGCCATGCAGCTACCTCAATGCTCTCCGATACTGCTGTCCTGCTAGATGGTCCTCATTCAGCCTGTGATGCACCTGGATCTGCACGCAAGGTGCAGAGAGTAATGTGAGTACTCCGACCCAGTGAGTAATAAACATAAGTAATGGCTGAAGATAAGAAATCACGAAAATAATGCAAGGTAAACTATAACTGGCAGCCCAGACATTTAACAGTGAAACAACAAGTCGATGCTATAACAGTACAGAAAGAACCATGACAGGTAAACAGATAAGTAATGATGCATGAATGCAATGCAACACAAAGAACGGTACATTCCAGTACCCGCTGCGGCGTGCAGCCCGATCCGTTTAACGTCGACGACGCTCACTGGGGGTGTGTACAGACTCTGGAGGGGCTCCTACAGCCCAAGCGCAAATAATCAAGCCATCTCGTGGCACCAGTATCCATAAAATACCGCTGCGGCGCGAAGCCCGATCCATGTTCAGTCCAGAAAGTCACACAAGCAACACGGGCAATGTCAAATAATAGTTCTCAGCTCAGGATGTCAATAAAATATTATTGTTGTTTTCAGATCTTAGAAAATGACTGAGTATTTCAAAACAGTATTTGTACTTAGGACTGAAATCCATTAATATGTCAATAATGTGAAAAACAGTGATAGTAATCCCCGAGGGATTCAAATAATCGGCACAAAGCCCAAATGTATCAATGAAATTCAAGTAGGATGTTTATCAAACAAGTCTTAGTCGAAAATACAGTATGAATACCACTCGGGACGGACTAAGTCACAATCCCCAATCACAAACGACCCCGCACTCATCATAGAGCGCGTGTCTCGCCTCAATATAGCGTTACGATGCGATATTCCGGGGTTTCAAACCCTCAGGTCATCATTTACATCTATTACTCACCTCAAGCCGGCCCAAAGTCTAGCTCGCTATGCCTTTTCCTCTCGAATCGACCTCCTCGCGCGTTGAATCTGATCAAAACCACAAGGGATACATTACAATAGGCTAAGGAAACACAACCCAATCGAAAAGACTCGAAAAACATCGAAAATCAAGAAGTTGGCAAAACCCGAGCCCCGGGCCCACTTCTCGAAAAATTACAAAATTCACATCACCGGATTCCCGTCTCGCCACGAGTCCATACATATCAAATTTACCAAAATCGGAGTTCAAATGCCCCCTCAAATCCCAAATTTTTATTTCAAAAGTCAAGCCCTAGTTCTTCTAATTTTTACTCAAATTTCCATGAATTTAAAGGTTGATTCTTCAATAAAATGATGTTTCTAGATCACGAGACTCACCTTCGACCAATTCCCGTCGAAACCCTCTTCAGTTTCTCCCAAAAAGCTCTCAAGGTGCTCAACAATGGAGGAAAAATGGTTAGACTCGCGGATGAAATATTCAATAAAAACCCTTCTGCCCAGGTATTTTACTCTATGCGAACGCGAGGGTCCTCCCGCGTTCGCGATGACCAAATTTTTAACTCTACCAAGAATGCCCTTCGCGAACGCGGTTGCATCCACGCGAACGCGAAGGCCTGGGTCCTTCATCTTACGCGAACGCGAACCTCCCTCACGCGAACGCGATGGCTAACCAACTTCCACTACGCGACCGCGAGGCCCCATGACGCGAATGCATAGGCCAAAATTCCTTGCCCTCAAGTTTCCTCTACGCGTTCGCGATTCACCCATGCGAACGCGAAGAACAATATTTTTCTGCAACACCAACAGCTGAAACTGCAATCTTAAGTCCAAAAATGGTCCGATTGACCCTCCGAAACCACCCCGAGGCCCCCGGGACCTCAACCAAAAGCACCAACCCATCCTAAAACATTATTCAAACTTGCTCCAATCATCAAAACACATCAAACAACGCTAAAACCATTAAATCACATCGGATTCAAGCCTAAGTTTCTTCAAAACTTTCGAAACACGCATTTGATCAAAAACCCGACCAAAACACCTCCGAATGATCTGAAATTTTGCACACACATCCAAAATCACCTAACGAAGCTACTGCAACTCTCGGAATCCCATTCCGACCCCCGGATCAAAATCTCACCTACCAACCGAAATTCGCCAAAATGCTAACTTCGCCAATTCAAGCCTAATTCTACACCGGACCTCCAAAATCAATTCCGATCGCACTCCTAAGTCACAAATCATCCCCCGAAGCTAACCGAATCAACGGAAATCACATCCGAGCCCTCTAACTCAATAGTCAACATCCGGTTGACTTTTCCAATACAAGCCTTCCTTAAAGAGACTAAGTGTCTCATTTTCTACCAAAACCAAACCAATTCAACTCTAACTCACCAAATGCCGATAATGAAACATGAAGAAGCAATAAACGGGGAAAACGGGGCGGTAACACATGAGACGACGGGTCGGGTCGTCACATCCTCCCCAACTTAAACAAACGCTCGTCCTCGAGCGGGTCAAGAAACATACCTGAAGTCTCAAATAGGTGAGGATATCTGCTCCGCATCTCCTGCTCGGTCTCCCAGGTAGCCTCCTCCACGAGCCGACCTCTCCACTGCACCTTCACCGAAGCTATATCCTTTGATCTCAACTTCCGAACCTGACGACCCAAAATAGCCACTGGCTCCACATCATAGGTCAAATCATCATCCAACTGAACCGTGATGAAGTCTAACACATGAGACGGGTCCCCAACGTACTTCCGGAGCATGGAAACATGGAATACCGGATGACTGGACTGAAACCCCCCGACAAGCTACGGGTCGGAAAAAGCCAAGCCATATATGCCACCTCCCCAATCCTCCTAAGTATCTCAAAAGGCCCAATGAACCGCGAACTCAACTTCCCTTTCTTACCAAACCTCATAACGCCCTTCATGGGCTAAACCTTCAACAAGACCTTCTCGCCCACCATATAGGATACATCTCGAACCTTCCGGTCTGCATAACTCTTCTGACGCGACTAAGCTGTACGAAGTCTCTCCTGGATCACTTTCACCTTCTCCAAGGCATCCTGGACCAACTCTGTCCCCAATAATCTAGCCTCGCCGGGCTCAAACCAACCAATCGGAGATCTACACCGTCTCCCATATAAGGCCTCATACGGCGCCATCTGAATACTGGATTGATAGCTGTTGTTGTAAGCAAACTCTGCAAGTGGAAAGAACTCAGCCCAAGAACCTCCAGAATCAATAACACAAGCTCGCAACATGTCCTTCAATATTTGAATAGTACGCTCGGACTGTTCGTCCGTCTGAGGATGAAACGCTGTGCTCAACTCCACCTGTGTACCCAACTCCCGCTGAAAAGTCCTCCAAAACTGGGAAGTAAACTGAGTACCCCCTATCTGAGATGATAGAAACTGGGACCCCATGCAACCGTACAATCTCCCGGATGAAAATCCCTGCCAGCCGCTCCGAAGAATAGGTAGTACACACCGGAATGAAGTGCGCGGACTTGGTCAGCCGATCCACAATCACCCAAATCGAATCAAACTTCCTCGAGGTACGAGGGAGGCCACTCACAAAATCCATAGTAACCCTCTCCCACTTCCACTCTGGAATATCCATCCGCTGAAATACACCACCAGGCCTCTGATGCTCATATTTAACCTGCTGACAGTTGAGACACCGAGCTACATAACCCACAATATCTTTCTTCATTCTCCTCCACCAGTAGTGCTGTCTCAAATCCTGATACATCTTCGCAGCACCCGGATGAATGGTAATACCGCGAGCTATGGGCCTCCTCTAATATCAACTCCCGAAGCCCATTCATATTGGGCACGCAAATCCGGCCCTGCATCCTCAACACGCCATCATCATCAACAGTCACATCTCTGGCATCACCATGCTGGACCCTGTCCTTAAGGACAAGCAAATGCGGATCATCATACTGGCGCTCTCTAATGCGGTCATACAAGGAAGACCGAGAAACCACACAAGCCAACACCCGACTAGGCTCCGAAATGTCTAATCTCACCATCCGATTGGCCAAAGCCTGGACATCAACTGCAAAGGGTCTCTCCCCAACTGGAATGTACTCCAAACTACCCATACTAACCGCCTTCCGGCTCAAAGCATCGGCCACTACATTGGCCTTCCCCGGATGATACAGAATGGTAATATCATAGTCCTTGAGTAACTCAAGCCACCCCCGCTGCCTCAAATTAAGATCCTTCTGCTTGAACAAATGCTGAAGACTGCGATGATCAGTGAATACCTCACAAGATACGCCATATAAATAGCGCCTCCAAATCTTCAAAGCATGAACTATAGCAGCCAACTCCAAATCGTGTACAGGGTAGTTCTTCTCATGGGGCTTCAACTGACGAGAAGCATATGCAATAACTCTACCCTCCTACATCAACACACATCCGATCCCAACTCTCGAAGCATCACAATATACAGTGTAAGAACCTGAAGCTGATGGCAATACCAATACTGGAGCTGTGGTCAAAGCTGTCTTGAGCTTCTGAAAGCTCTCCTCGCACTCGTCCGACCATACAAATGGTGCACCCTTCTGCGTCAACTTGGTCAAAGGCGAAGCAATAGATGAAAAACCCTGGACGAACCGGCGATAATAACCCGCCAAACCGAGGAAACTCCGAATCTCCGTGGCTGAAGACGGTCTAGGCCAACTCTGAACCGCCTCTATCTTCTTAGGATCTACCTGAATATCATCGCTGGACACCACGTGCCCCAGGAAAGCCACTGACCCAAGCCAAAACTCACACTTGGAGAACTTTGCATAAAGCTTCTCCTCCCTCAATCTCTGTAATACCACTCTCAAGTCCTGTGCGTGCTCCTCCTGGCTACGTGAGTACGCCAGGATGTCATCAATAAAAAACAATCACAAATGAATCCAGATACGGCCGAAATACACTGTTCATCAAGTGCATGAACGCGGCTGGGGCATTAGTCAGCCCGAAGGACATAACCAAAAACTCATAGTGCCCATATCTAGTCCTGAAAGCAGTCTTCATAATATCTGAATCCCTAATCTTCAGTTGGTGATAGCCTGAACGGAGGTCAATCTTGGAGAATACCTTTGCCCCCTGAAGTTGGTCAAACAAATCATCAATACGGGGCAGGGGATACTAGTTCTTCACTGTCACCTTGTTCAATTGCCTATAGTCAATGCACATCCTTATTGTGCCATCCTTCTTTTTCACAAATAAGACCGGTGCACCCCACGGTGACACATTCGGACGGATGAACCCCTTATCTAGGAGTTCCTGAAGCTGATCCTTTAGTTCTTTCAACTCCGCTGGTGCCATGCGATACGGAGGAATAGAAATGGGCTGGATGCCCGGCACCAGATCAATACCAAAATCAATGTCCCTGTTCGGTGGCAACTCCGGCAGGTCTGCTGGAAACAGATCAGGGAAGTACCTCACAACGGGAACAGAATCAAGACTAGGAGTCTCAGCTCCGACATCTCTCACAAAAGCCAAATACGATAGACAACCTTTCCCAACCATCCGCTGGGCCTTTAGGAAAGAAATCACCCAGCTAGAAACATAGTCAGTCATACCACGCCACTCAATCCTCGGAACACCCGGTATAGCCAACGTGACTGTCTTAGCATGACAATCCAGAATAGCATGGCACGGAGATAACCAATCCATGCCCAGAATAACATCAAAATCTACCATGCTCAACAGTAACAAATCAACTCGGGTCTCCAGACCCCCAATAGTCACCAGAAAAGACCGATACACATGGTCTACAACAATAGTATCACCCACCGGGGTAGATACGTGCACAGGTAAAGCAAGACACCCTCGGGTCGTACCCAGATGATGGGAAAAATATGAAGACACATAAGAATAGGTAGAACCGGGATCAAACAAGACAGAGGCATCCCTATAATACCTGTGATAACAGCATCTGATGCAATGGCGTCCCTCCTGTCTGGGAGAGCATAGAATCGAGCCTGGCCACCGCCAGATCGGTCTCCACCCCTGGGGCGACCCCTGGCTGCCTGGCCCCCACCCCTACCTGACTGGAAGGGTGCTGAAGTAGATGGAGTAGAAGACGAGGGCTGATCCCTCTGCTGAGACCGACTACCATGAAGCCGAGGACACTTCCTCTTCGTATGGCCAAACTCACCGCACTCGTAGCAACTGCCTTGTACTGGAGAAGGGGACTGAAGGGAACCCCTCGCTGCAAAAGAACCCAGGGCTGAAGAGGCATGAGAAGAGCTCTGTGCGGGAAGGGCACTAAGTGAAGGCTGGCCCTGCTGGAATCCCTGATGCCCACGGCCTGAAGAAGCCCCACTATACTCTGGGCGAGCTGACTGAGGAGGCCTGAAGGAACGACCTCTACCACGCTGGAACTGGCCCCTAGACGGAGCACCACTGAAACTGCCTGAACCTCGAGGCCTCCCTCTCCTCACGCTCCCTGCGGCGAACCGTCTCAATATCACGAGCAATGTCAACTACCTCCTCGAACGAGGCACCCAAAACCCTCTCTCTGGTCATCAAAATGCGGAGTGAATAGTTGAGGCCATCCACGAACCTCCTAATCCTCTCCCGATCTGTCGGGATCATCGAAGTAGCATGCCGAGCTAGCTGCAAAAATCTCATCTTGTACTGGGTCACAGACATGTCCCCCTGAACCAGCCACTCAAACTGACGATGCAGCTGCTCTCTGCGAGACTGCGCTACGTACTTCTCCAGAAAGAGAGTGGAGAACTGCTGCCATGTGAGGGGCGCTGCACCAACAGGCCTACGCCTCTCAAAATCCTCCCACCAGGTAAATGCAGGCCCTGAGAACTGGAAAGTAGTAAAAGCCACTCCACTCGACTCCAAAATCCCTGCGGTGCGAAGCATACGCTGACACTTGTCAAGAAATCCCTGGGCATCCTCGCCCTCAGCACCACTGAATGTCGGAGGCTGGATCCTACTGAACCTCTCAAGACGACGCTGCTCATCGTCTGGCATAGCTGGAACCACATAATCTGGAGCTGGTGCAACTGGTGCAACTGGTGCAACCGGCTGAGCTGGGGCTGCTCCCGGTGTCTGCAATCCCTGAACAACCTGCTCAGGTGTGCGAGTAGCGGGGGTCTGATGGCCTCCCCCGGGCTGTGAAGTAGCTCCTGCGGTAGTGGCTGAGACTGCCTGAGCCAGGCCAGTGCGAACAGATAGTATCCGAGCCAAGGCCTCCTGGAGACCCGGAATCACAATGGGCACTGCTGGTGCCTGCACAGGTGCTGCTGGAGCATCTACAGCTGGAGGCTGGTCCTGAACTAGGGCAGCTGGTGGATCAACAGGTGCTGCCCTCGCTGGTCTACCTCGACCACGACCACGACCACGTCCATGGTCTCTAGTGGGTGGTACTGGTGGTCGTCCGTCGCGTCCGGTAGCACGGGTTCTCGCCATCTGCGAGAGAATAGAATACAAAAGTTTAGTTCTCGGATCAACAAAGTCGCACGACAAGAATATCAAGAATATGAAGTTTTTCCTAAAGGTTCTGCAGCCTCTCGAGGATAAATACAGACGTCTCCGTACCAATCTGCGAGACTCTACTAAACCAACTCATGATTCGCGAGACCAAGTAACCTAGGCTCTGATACTAACTTGTCACGACCCAACCCCCGGTCGTGATGGCACCCAACACACTGCTAGGCAAGCCCGACCTTACAACAATATTCCCGACTAAAAAAGATCATTAGATGCAAGCACATGTAATAATTACTAAAATGTTTCATCTAAATCTTGGAAATAACAGTGAAATGAACTGAAGGTTTAACAAAATACTGCAATATAATACCCAACTAGGACCCAGTGTCACGATCATGAGCCTCTAATACAGAGTATTCACCTAATACAAGTTTGTCTAAGAAAGTACAGAAATAAAGAGTAGAGATAGGAGGGAGAGATCAAGGCTGCGAACGCCATGTAGCTACCTCAATGCTCTCCGATACTGCTGTCCTGCTAGATGGTCCTCACTCAGCCTGTGATGCACCTGGATCTGCACGCAAGGTGCAGGGAGTAATGTGAGTACTCCGACCCAGTGAGTAATAAACATAACTAATGGCTGAAGATAAGAAATCACGAAAATAATGCAAGGTAAACTATAACCGGTAGCCCAGACATTTAACACTAAAACAACAAGTCGATGCTATAACAGTACAGAAAGAACCATGACTGGTAAACAGATAAGTAATGATACATTAATGCAATGCAACACAAAGAACGGTACATTCCAGTACCCGCTGCGGAGTGCAGCCCGATCCGTTTAACGTCGACGGCGCTCACTGGGGGTGTGTACAGACTCCGGAGGGGCTCCTACAGCCCAAGCACAAATAATCAAGCCATCTCGTGGCACCAATATTCACATAATACCGCTGCGACGCGCAGCCCGATCCATGTTCAGTCCAGAAATTCACACAAGCCACACGGGCAATGTCAAATAGTAGTTCTCAGCTCAGGATGTCAATAAAATATTATTGTTGTTTTCAGATCTTAGAAAATGACTGAGTATTTCAAAACAATATTTGTACTTAGGACTGAAATCCATTAATATGTCAAATAATGTGAAAAACAGTGATAGTAATCCCTGAAGGATCCAAATAATCGGCACAAAGCCCAAATGTATCAATGAAACTCAAGTAGGATGATTATCAAACAAGTCTTAGTCGAAAATACAGTATGAATACCACTCGGGATGGACTAAGTCACAATCCTCAATCACAAACGACCCCGCACTCGTCATAGAGCGCGTGTCTCGCCTCAATATAGCGTTACGATGCGATATTCCGGGGTTTCAAACCCTCAGGTCATCATTTACATCTATTACTCACCTCAAGCCGGCCCAATGTCTAGCTCGCTACGCCTTTTCCTCTCGAATCGACCTCCTCGCGCGTCGAATCTGATCAAAACCACAAGGAATAAATTACAATAGGCTAAGGAAACATAACCCAATCTGTAACGACCCGACCCGTCGTATCAGGTATTACCGCCCTGTTTTCCTCATTTATTGCTTCTTCATGTTTCATTATCAGCAAGGAGTGAGTTAGAGTTGAATTGAATTGGTTTGGATAGGAAATGAGACACTTAGTCTCTTTAAGGAAGGCTTAAATTGGAAAAGTCAATCGGACGTTGACTTATGAGTTCGAAGGTTCGGATGTGATTTCCGATGATCCGGTTAGCTTCGGGAGATGATTTGTGACTTGGGAGCGTGATCTGAATTGGTTTTGGAGGTCCGGTGTAGAATTAGGCTTGAATTGGCGAAGTTAGCATTTTGGCGAAATCCGGTTGATATGTGAGATTTTGATCCGAGGGTCGTAATGGAATTCCGAGAGTTGTAGTAGCTTCGTTAGGTGATTTTGGATATGTCTGCAAATTTTCAGGTCTGTCGGACGTCGCTTGGTTGGGTTTTTGATCGAATGCGAGTTTCGGAAATTTTTAAAGAACTTAGGCTTGAATCCGATGTGATTTGATGGTTTTAGCGTTGTTTGAAGTGTTTTGAGGATTGGAACAAGTATGAATAAGGTATTAGGATGTGTTGGTGTTTTTGGTTGAGGTCCCGGGGGCCTCGGGGTGAATTCGGGTGGTTAAACGGAAGGTTTTTGGAGTTAATTGCAGGTTCAACCTTGCTGGTATCTGTTGGTTTCGCACTTGCGGTTATGGGACCGCAGGTGCGGTCTCGCTGAAGCGATTGGAAGATGCACAGAAGCGGAAGTCTTGGCCCTTGCCAGATTCCGCAGGAGCGGAAGGAGGACCGCATAGGCGGCCTCGCAGAAGCGAGCTAGACCTCGCAGGAGCGGAATTTGGAACCCTGGTCAGGTTCCGCAGAAGCGGAACATTGGATCGCTTAAGCGGTCCCGCAGATGCGATTGGGGACCGCAGAAGCGGAAGGTTGCCTTAAGTGAAAGGTCCGCAAAAGCGGACGTTGACCGCATAAGCGGAAGCCGCAAAAGCGGTACTGGATCCGCAGAAGCGAAATGCCTGGCAGTTAAGTGAAATTAATCATCTTCGCGAATTTTTGAAAGAACAACATTTTGGACTTAAGACTAAGGAGATTTTGGGCGATTTTTGAAGAGGGTTTCGAGGGATATCATCAGGTATGGATTCTTAGACTTAGATTATGATATTATGGTGTAAAATCATGGATTAACACTGAAAATCCCAGGAATTAAAGGTTAAAAATGGAAGTTAGGGTTTGAGAAAATTATGATGTAAAAATGGAATTTGGAGGGTCAAACGAACTCCGATTTTGGTAAATTTTATATGTATGGACTCGTGGCGAGACGAGGAATCCGGTGATGTGAATTTCGTAATTTATCGAGAAGCGGGTCCGGGGCTCGGGTTTTACTAGTTTCGAGACTTTTGCTATATTTTGATTGTTTTTGCTTGGGTATTGTTCCCTTAGCATATTGTGATGTATTCGCTCTGGTTTTCGTTAGATTCGACGCGCGTGGAGGCCGATTGAGGGGCAAAGGTGTCGCGAGCTAGGGATTTCACCGGTCCGAGGTGAGTAATACTTGTAAATGATATCCTAAGGGTTTGAAACCCCGGATTTGCACATCATAGTGCTGTATTGTGGTGACTTGCACGCCAGGTATGAGCGTGGGGTAGAGCACCGTTGGGGATTGTGACTTAGTCCGTCCCGGTTGTTGGTTTTATTGCGTAATTGACTGAAACTACTTGTTATCATCATTATTTGGTTTGATTGCTATATTTGGGCTTCGTGCCAATTGTTTGAATCCTTCAGGGATTGATATCACTGTTTTTGCATTACTTTGCATATTATTTTATCACAGTCCAAGGTTTAAAATACTGTTTCGCAAACTCAGCTATCTTTCTAAGACTTGAAAACCTAAATGATATTTTACTGACATTTTGAGTTGAGACTGTTATTTTACTATTGCCCAAGGGGCTTATGTGCATTTCTGGACTGAGGATGGATCGGGCTGCGCGCCGCAGCGGTGTGATATTGATATTGCGCTTGGGCTGTAGGAGCCCCTCCGGAGTCTGAACCCCCACAGTGAGCGCGGGTACCCAAATGGATCGGGCTGCGCGCCGCAGCGGTCATATGCATTGCATTGCATTCATGCATTGGTTCCTGTTTGTACTACGTGTCATGACATTTAGCACTCTCATATCATTGGCATCCATGCTATTGCTTGTACTGTTTACCAGACGCCCTGGTGTTAATTGTTTGTGGAGTGCTGTGCCCGAGGGGCTGACTTATGTGCGGACTTGCACTATCTGATTACGCATTCATTTGCTCGATTGTTGGAAAAAGATGTTTTCAAAAGAGGTTTTAAACCGAGTCAGATATTTTCTAAAGGATTTTCACGGTTTCATTGTTTTTCTGAGAGAGTTGTACTGTCCTATATAGCGTGATGGAGTGCTCTTACGTGATTTCTTGCCTCTAAGTTATTATTTACTCTTATTACCATTGAGTTGGAAGTACTCACTTTACTCCCTGCACCTCGCGTGCAGTTGCAGGTATCGTTCACCCGGTAGCGGGTTATTAGCTGATTAAAGGTATGGCTATTGTAGCTGAGTAAGGTGACCGCCAGCGTTCGCGGCACCGGATGTTGTCTTTTGATTTCTAGGATTTTTCCTTATATATTATTATTGGCCCTGTAGTTGTGTTCAGGTTTCTTTAGATGCTCGTGACTTGTGACACCCCGGTCGGGTTGTGTTGGGTTGCACATACTGGTTATTATTGTCGTTAAGCTATATTTATCTATACATTTATGTTTAATAATTGTTAAAGAAACGGATTGGGTTAGTTGGCTGGCCTTGTCTTCACGAGAGGCGCCATCACGACCGGGTATGGAAATTGGGTCGTGACACAATCGAAAAGACTCGAAAAACATCGAAAATCATGAAGTTGGCAAAGCCCGAGCCCCGGGCCCACTTCTCAAAAAATTACAAAATTTACATCACCGGATTCCTCGTCTCGCCACGAGTCCATACATATCAAATTTACCAAAATCGGAGTTCAAATGCCCCCTCAAATCCCAAATTTTTATTTCAAAAGTCAAGCCCTAGTTCTTCCAATTTTTACTCAAATTTCCATGAATTTAAAGGTTGATTCTTCAATAAAATGATGTTTCTAGGTCACGAGACTCACCTCCAACCAATTCCCATCGAAACCCTCTTCAGTTTCTCCCAGAAAGCTCTCAAGGTGCTCAACAATGGAGGAAAAATGGTTAGACTCGCGGATGAAATATTCAATAAAAACCCTTCTGCCCAGGTATTTTACTCTATGCGAACGCGAGGGTCCTCCCGCGTTCGCGATGACCAAATTTTAACTCTGCCAAGAATGCCCTTGGCGAACGCGGTTGCATCCACGCGAACGCGAAGGCCTGGGTCCTTCATCTTACGCGAACGCGAACCTCCCTCACGCGAACGCGATGGCTGACCAACTTCCACTACGCGATCGCGAGGCCCCCTGACGCGAACGCGTAGGCCAAAATTCCTTGCCCTCAAGTTTCCTCTACGCGTTCGCGACACACCCATGCGAACGCGATGAACAATATTTTTCTGCAACACCAACAGCTGAAGCCTGCAATCTTAAGTCCAAAAATGGTCCGATTGACCCTCCGAAACCACCCCGAGGCCCCCGAGGCCCCCGGGACCTCAACCAAAAGCAGCAACCCATCCTAAAATATTATTCAAACTTGCTCCAATCATCAAAACACATCAAACAAGGCTAAAACCATTAAATCACATCGGATTCAAGCCTAAGTTTCTTCAAAACTTCCGAAACACGCATTTGATCAAAAACCCGACCAAAACACCTCCGAATGATCTGAAGTTTTGCACACATCCAAAATCACCTAACGAAGCTACTGCAACTCTCGGAATCCCATTCCGACACCCGGATCAAAATCTCACCTATCAACCGGAATTCGCCAAAATACTAACTTCGCCAATTCAAGCCTAATTCTACACCGGACCTCCAAAATCAATTCCGATCGCACTCCTAAGTCACAAATCATCCCCCGAAGCTAACCGAATCACCGGAAATCACATCCGAGCCCTCTAACTAAATAGTCGACATCCGGTTGACTTTTCCAATACAAGCCTTCCTTAAAGAGACTAAGTGTCTCATTTTCTACCAAAACCAAACCAATTCAACTCTGACTCACCAAATGCCGATAATGAAACATGAAGAAGCAATAAACGGGAAAAACGGGGCGGTAACACATGAGACGACGGGTCGGGTCGTCACACTATATTATTATAAAAGCACGAATAATTTATGCTAATGTTGAACGACTAAAATATCCCTGAAACATTGATCGACTTTTATGCCCTTAAATATTTGTATAATTTAAGGATCTAATAGTAAATTACCTAATAATAGAATTCTTTTTCGATTTAAACTACACATATTGCGGACCCTACAACGTAGATCCTACTTGAATAAGAAAAGCACGTCCATAATTTTCTATCCAAAAAAATTGTTGTTCCTAATTACAATTCTCTATAACAAACAAGGAAACAAGGAACGTACTAAATGAAAATTTTAGTACTATGCTCTACAAATATTTTTTCATTTAAACAAATTGAAAAATTCGTACTATTCTTTAAAGTTAATTTTTATAGTTCATATAAAGCTAAATTTTTATAGTTCGTATAAATGTAAAACTAAATTATATGATATATCCAATTTAATGTTACATCAATTTATATTAAAATAAAAAGCAAAATATATATATATATATATATATATATATGATTGGATGGCTCTGTTACAAAAACAAAAATATATTACGATGTTCAATATAGAATGTAAAAATCCACTGGAACTTTTCAAACAAATAGGAAGCTTGTATAATATAAGGTATTGATTTTATCTTTGTGTATTGTTCTAAGGATATTGAGTTTATGAATTTAAGTTTTGTTTTTCAAATTATCTATCTTTTTCATATTTACCTTACTCTAGATAATAAATATTTATTTTTTTATAAAATAAATGTTTGTACTGATTATTGAGGAATATTTTGAGTATTAGAGTAATATAATCCATTTTAATATATCTATTCTTCATGTCCACATAATTCTTGATTATTTTCGATACTACATATTTAAATAGTGGAGATTTATCCAAAATTATTAAATTGTTTTAACTCAAACGATTAAAATGAGTTTCAAAATTATCCTATAGTTCTTCATAATTTTTGATAACATTTTCAAGTAAAAAGGTACGAACTCGACGCAATTATGTGATTAATCGTGTATTTTATTATTCATACATATGTTTAAAAAACTGTGAAAAAGCTTCTCAATAATGTTATGTTATATGTTTTAAAAAAACTCATCTTAATAGGTGTCACATGTAATTGTTTTTCTTGCATGGTTGTGACTATTATTTTTATTATATTTTAAGGAGCAGTGATTTATTAAATTTTAAAAAACACTCATCTTAAAAACTAATCTTATATTTAGAGTGAAAAATGTACAAAAATCGAAATCCTTTGTAATTTATTAAATAATCATGGAGTATACAATGCTTAAGTCCAGGCAAAATTCAAAATTAATCGCTTTGTAATAATTATATTAGTTAGCGAAATAGTATATAAAATATGTATACTATATACAAATTCACATATATACCAAAAATATATTTATATGCTATTATTTTCAGAAGCAATTGAAAATATATACTTCTCTAAAATCTTTAATCATGGACTTGATTTATCATAACATTTGTATATTTGATATTTTATTGCTTTGTATACGATAAAGCAACAATGATTATTTCCTCTTGGAAATAATTTGTTACTAAATTTAGTTAGTTGTTCTTTCATATCAAAGTTTTGACTAAAGATTTACACTAGTATTATTATAAAAGCACGAATAATTTAGGCTAAATGTTGAACAACTAAAATATCCCCAAAATATTGATCGGCTTTTTTTCCCTTAAGTATTTGTATAATTTAAGGGTCTAATTGTAAATTATCAAATGATAAAATTCTTTTTCAATTTAAACTACACATACTCTAACCCTATAAAGTTAATTCTACTTAGACTAGAAAGGCATGTCCATAATTTTCTGTTAAAAAAAATTGTTGTTCCTAATTATAACAAGTACGTAATTTTAGTGGGAGGATAGGAGATTCCTTCTTGGAGAACTTTTTTTCTTTCTTATTCACATTATGAATTTTAAGAACTCTTTTTTACCTTTCTATTGTGTAAGGAACTTCATATAAATTTCATTCATTCCTGAAAAGTGATTTGTTTTTATTTACGTGTTAGGAATTTTTTTTTATAAATACCAATATTTTTCCTTCAACTAAAATATCATGATGGACTTGAAGAGGTATTTTTTCCTTTCACGATAGGATATTTGGAAAGTTCTTCGATACCTTCTATATATTTAGTTAGAACTTACAAAATATAGATTCACGTGCTTTTTAACTAGAGATTGGATTAATCAGAATTGAAATTGAATTTAGAGATTGTATTGATTAGGATTGGAGTTAAATTATTTTCTAGCGGTAACATTGTCACGATCCTAAACCCGGACCCGGTCGTGCTGGCACCTCTCGTGAAGACAACGCCAGTCAACTATTCCCATTTCAATATTAAACAGTTAAACAGTAAGAAATCAGTCTAAAGCATGATTAAATAACCAGAGTTTAAGCAGATAATAACATAATTCGCGGAAATAACCCAACACAGCCCAATACCGGGGTGTCACTAGTCATGAGCATCTAAACAAATCTGAAATACTCCAAATCAAACTACAGAGTTTAATACAAAAACTAAGAACATGATGAAATAAGATAAGGAAGAGCTCCGGGCTGTGAACGCCAACAGCTACCTAGAGACTCCTCGGATCCGCCTGGCTGGGAATGCTTAGCACTCGGGAGGGGGACCAGATGCGCCTGAATCTGCACACAACGTGCAGGGAGTAAACTGAGTACTCCAACTCAGTGAGTAACAAATGTAAATAAAGATTGAAAGCAAGAAATCATGTGAGTCACAAAGCATTCTATAATGAAGCAGTAAAACCATTTAAAAACAGTAAATCAGTGAAAAATAGGTAAAAATCCTTTAACTCAAATGTAATTTCATGAAAAGACCTTTTTCAACAATTAAGCAGGTAATTGCCAGGCAATTAAGGAAAGTAAACACATAAAGGTTCGCCCCTCGGGCATAGTATCAACAAACCGCCCCTCGGGCAACATCTTAGAACAATACCAGCCCCTCGGGCTCAATCTCACATCACAATGGGTACCCGCGCTCACTGGGGGTGTGCAGACTCCTGGAGGGGCCCTTTACGGCCCAAGCGCAATATCAAGCCATCTCGTGGCATCAACTCTAGGCTCTCGGCCTCATATCAATCAAGCCACCTCGTGGCGTACATATCTCAGGCCCTCGGCCTCAAATCATGATCAATGTTCCCTCACATCATAGGCCCTCAGCCTTACTCAGTCGAAAATACTCACAAGCCACTCGGGCAACAGTAAAATAGTGATTCTCAGCCCAATCATCATTTAAAAGGATTATTTAAGTATTAAAAACGGAGTAAACATGGATGAGTATGAAAATAGTAGAAAATAACATAACTGAGTTCAAGTATAAAGTCAAAACAGTGAGAAAATATCAATATAAATCCCCGAAGGGTCCAAATAGTTGGCACGAGGCCCAAATATGGCATTCAGCTCAAACAATGATGATGGCAAATAGATTTAAGTCAAATACGCGGTAAAATAGTCATTCGGGACAGACTAAGTCAAAATCCCTATCAGTGCACTACTGTGACAACCCAAAGGGTCATCACCCATTTTTAATTGAATTCTGTGTCCCCGAGGCCTTGAATACCTCATTTAGAGTTGCCTTGATTTGCGTGCACAGTCCGGGCGCGTAGCCGGAAAGCTTAAATATGAAATTCTGTGAAAAATGCTAAGTTTTGATATTAAAATGAATAAATTTGACTTTGGTCAACATTTTGGGTAAACGTACCCGGACCCGAGATTTGACGGTCCCGGAGGGTCCGTAGGAAAATATGGGACTTGGCGTATGCCCGTAATCGAATTCCGAGGTCCCGAACCCGAGAAATAAATTTTTAAAAGAAATTGTTTTTCTGAAATTGTTATGGAAAATTGAAATGAAATTTGATTAGAACGTGCTGGTACCGGGCCCATATTTTGGTTCCGGCGCCCGGTACAGGTCTTATATATGATTTAAGATGTTTCTGTAAAGTATGGTTAAAATCGGACGTCGTTTGACGTGATTCGGACTTGAATTGCTAAATTTGATACTTGATGAAGTTTGAGAAAATTCATTGATTTTGAGGATTAATCCGATGTTCATGATGTTATTTTGGCGATTTGATCGGACGAATAAGTCTGTAGGATGCTTTTGAGGTTGTGTGTATATCTGGTTTGGAGCCCCGAGGGCTCGGATGAGATTTGGATAGGTGTCGGGGTGTTTTAGTCTCGAAAAAATCTGGTTTTTCTGCAGCTTTGGTGTCCAGTGATTTGTACTATGCGATCGCATAAGTAGGCCAGCGATCGCATAGAGTAATCTTCAGGGGGTCCTGTTTTTGTTATTCGCGATCGCATAAGTCCCTCTGCGATCGCCGAGGGTAAATTCTGGAAGTTCATAATTCAATCTATGCGATTGCATTCTCCCTTCCGCGATCGCAATGTGTAAAGTACCAGCCTTCATCTTTCTTCTATGCGATCGCGTGGTATTGTCCGCGACGCAGTTCACAGCAATTTTACCCTATGCGATCGCAATCAAATGTCCGCGATCGCAGTGACCATTTCTTCCCAGTTATATTTTAATTTCCAGAACAGTAGCTACGGGATTTTTCAAAAGTTTTCACGAGCTCCTTCTTCTCCAAGGTCCTTAGACGTCCATTGAAGCTTCCTTTCACCAAAACTTCTTGGGTTAGTAAATTTCAACTCGTTTTCTTTATTTTCCATCAATATCTATTGAATTCCTAAGCCTAAAACATGTAATTTAGGGTAGAAATTGGGGATTTGGGTAGAATTAGGGCTTTTTGATTTTTCTTGATTTAGACCTCGTTTTGGGGTTGAATTTGAAAATAAATTACATATTCGGGCTCGTGGGTGAATGGGTGATATTGTTTTGGTCCGAACCTCGTGTTTTGACCAAGCGGGCCCGGGGTCGATTTTTGGGATTTTGGGAAGAAAGCTTGAAAATCTATAATTAGGCATTGGGTTTGATTTGTTTAGCATATATTGATGGGTTTGATTTGTTTAGCATATATTGATACTATGAGGCCATTATTGTATACATTTGATTGAATTGGAGCCGAATTCGAGAGGAAAAGCGGTTGTTGTGGATTGATTTGGCCATGGAAGTTGAGGTAAGTGTTTGGTCTAACCCTAGCTTGAGGGACTAGGAGTTGAGTCTTATTTGCTAATTGCTTCTTGTCGAGTACGACGTATAGGCATGGTGATGAGTATCTATACGTTGGTTTCTAGCATGACCGTGAGTCTTTAAATTGTGAATATCTTGATTTCGTTGTATTCCTCTTACCTTGGTGATGATTCCTATTTGTTGTGAAAAACATGTGAAAGGAAATTGTGACCTATGAACATCGAGGAGCATTGGATCAAGTTATATTACAAATGTGAAAGTATATGAAATGATTAAACCCTTTGGAGCATTGGCTCAAGTGGCAAAGTGAGATATGAAATAAAAGTGAAAGAAAGAGAAAGAGTATTTAAATTGTTCCCTTGCCGGGATATTGTTGCTTATTGATTATTTTCCCTTGCCGGGACGTTGAGATTATTGATGTTGTACCCTTGCCGAGATTTAATTGTTTAATTGTGTTCCCTTGCCGGGATTTCTATTATTATTTTTTTTATTCCCTTGCCCCTTGTTTGTGATTGTTGTTTGGGTGAGGAAGATTGTAAAGCACGAAGGGTGATGCCGTGCATTGTTTGTTTATTGTGAGGAAAGAGTGTAAAGCACGAAGGGTGATGCCGTGCATTGTTTGCTATTGTGAGGAAAGAGTGTAAAGCACGAAGGGTGATGTCGTGCCGCACGATGTACCATTCCGTGCCAATTCTATTGATTATATGTGAGGAAAGAGAGTAAAAGCACGAAGGGTGATGCCGTGCAGATTTTATTATTCTAATTGCTTGGTGAGGACGAGAGTAAAAGCACGAAGGGTGATGCCGTGCACTTGTCTTTGATTTTCCTGATTTTTTGCTTATAATTGAGTCATGTTGTCCTTTACTTCTATTTATTGATTTTCTTGTTGTTATCGATTCAAGTGCATTAATTGTCTTATTCCACTATTACTGTGATTCTTTGTGTTGACATTTTCCTTTATTGTGTTACTTGTTATTATTGGCTCGAGGTATCCTTGCGCCACAGTATGTTTTGAAATTATGCTATAATTGCTATAGGTTTATGTGATTTAATTGCTACTTGACATTTAGCATACTAAATATTAAATTGCATATTTTCTCCTTAACCATAATTAATTGCTCCTTGTCTTTACTTGTTTTTCTTCAGTGAGTCATAATTATTGTGTACTTGTTGTCTTATGAATTCGTATTAATTGTTGTGTTTGTTGGAGTAAANTGTACATTATATAACTGTACAGGTTTATGTGGTAGTCCTGTCTAGCCTCATCACTACTTCGCCGAGGTTAGGCTAGGCACTTACCAGCACATGAGGTTGGTTGTGCTGATACTACACTCTGTGCTCTTTTTCACAGATCCAGGTACCGAACAGCAGTAGTGGCTCGGGAACCAGCCTTCAGTCCTCCGAGACACCGAGGTAGCCTTGCAGGCGTCTGCAGGCCCGGTGTCTCCTCTATCTTTATTTTTGTTCTGTTAACTCCTGTATTCGATACAGAAAGTGTTCCTCTCTTTCAAACGGTTGTTTGTAGTAAATCTTAGTAGTACGTGAATGTTGTGACACCAGTTCTGGGTAGAGGCATATGTGGATCTTCCTTATTATCTTGGCTTATTTCGTTTAAGTCTTCCGCTAAGTTACGAATTCCGCTGTTGTTTAATTATTTATGTCCTGCTAATTTAATTGGTAAAAATTGATCTAAAACAAATGTACTAATGGATTCTAAGAGTGTGGCTTGCCTAGCTTCTACGAGTAGGCGCCATCACGACCCCCGAGGGTGGGAAATTCGGGTCGTGACAAGTTGGTATCAGAGCTCTAGGTTACATAGGTCTCACAACTCACGGACAAGCTTAGTAGAGTCTGAGGGATCGGTACGGAGACGTCTGTATTTATCCCCCAAAGGCTACCGAGTTAGGAAAAGCTTCACATTTGTTCTTTCTTGTCGTGCGGTTTGGCTTCTCAACGCTGATTGAATTTCTACTCTTGTCCTTTCGCGAATGGCGAGGTCATGTACCGCTTCTTTAGCCGAGCAGCAGCATAGACCGGTGATAGCTCAGCCACGTCATCGGAGGCTTTTTAGGGATTGGATAAGTTTCCCAAGCTCTTCACTACTCCATCAGCGGTGCATCTTCTGAGGATCCCCAGGATTTTCTAGACAGTTGTCATGAGGTTCTCAGGAACATGGGGATCGTGGAGAGCAATGGGGTCTATCTTGCTACTTTTCGCTTGTCTGGATCCGCCAAGACCTGTTGTAAAGATTATTGATTGGCTATACCATCTAGGTCATCAGCTTCGACTTGGGGACAGTTCACGCAGCTATTTTTGGAGAAAATTCTCCCCATCGTTCAGAGAAAGGCCCATCAGGGGCAGTTTGAGCGTCTCCAGTAGGGTTCTATGGCTGTTACTCAGTACGAGATTAGATTCATCGGCTTGGCTCGTCATGCTCTTGTCATACTTCCCACTGTGAGAGAGAGTGAGGAGGTTCATTGAGGAGATTAGCTAGAGGTGGAGGTAGAGGTATTAGATGTGGAGGTAGAGATGCTAGAGGTGGAGGTAAAGGTATTAGAGGTGGAGGTGCATGTATTGTTCTGGTTGGTGGTAGAGAAGCTTCGGTTTTATTTTGCGCCATATCTGGTCATGCCTAGTGATTCTTGAGTGCCCCTGTTTATGTGTCTACGCCGGTGGGTGATTCTATTGTGGTGGATCGCGTCCATTGTTCGTGTATAGTGGTTATTGGAGGTTTTGAGACTCGTGCAGATTTGCTTCTTCTGGACATGGATGATTTCGGTGTTATATTGCTGATGGACGGGTTATCACCTTACCACGCTATCTTGGACTGTCATGCCAAGATTGTGACCTTAGACCTGCCGGGTATGCCTCGTTTAGAGTGGAGAGGGACTCTTGGTCGTTCTACCCGTAGCGTTATCTCTTATGTGAAGGCTCGGCGTATGGACGAGAAGGGGTGTTTGGCCTATTTGGCTTATGTTCGTGATTCCAGTGCTGAGGTTCCCCCTATTGATTCTGTGCCTGTGTTTCGTGAGTTTCCTGATGTTTCCCTTCAGGCCTGCCGGGTATGCCACCCTACAGGGATATTGATTTCTGCATTGATTTGGCTCCGAGCACTCATCCCATTTCTATTCTGCCGTATCGTATGGCCCCACCTGAGTTGAAAGAGTTAAAGGAACAGTTGCAAGATTTTCTTGAGAAGGGCTTCATTAGGCCCAATGTTTCGCCTTGGGGTGCGCCGGTGTTATTTTTAAAAAGAAGGATGGGTCAATGAGAATGTGTATTAATTACCGGCAATTGAACAAGGTTACGATCAAGAATAAATATCCACTGCCGAGGATTGATGAATTGTTCGACCAGCTTCAGGGTGCCAGGGTATTTTCCAAGATTGACTTGAGATCTGGTTACCATCAGTTGAGGATTAGGGCATCCGATGTCCCTAAGACAGCTTTCCGCACTCGGTACGGGCATTACGAGTTCTTGGTCATGTCATTTGGGTTGCCAAATGCCCCAGAAGCTTTCATGGACTTGATGAACCGAGTGTTCAGGCCTTATTTGGATTCGTTCGTGATAGTCTTCATGATGATATTTTGATATACTCCCGCAGCCAGGAGGAGCACGAGCGGCATCTCAGAGTGGTTCTTTAGACTCTGAAGGATAGTCAGCTATATGCAAAATTTTCGAAGTGTGAGTTTTGGTTAAGTTCAGTTGCATTCCTTGGTCATGTCGTATCAGCAGAGGGTATTCAGGTTGACCCAAAGAAGATAGAGGCAGTCAAGAACTGGCCTAGACCAGCATCAGCTATCGAGATTCGGAGTTTCTTGGGGTTGGCAGACTACTATCGACGGTTCGTGGAGGGGTTTTCATCTATTGCAGCCCCGATGACCAGATTGACCCAGAAGGGTGCCCAGTTCAGATGGTCGGATGAGTGTGAGGCGAGCTTTCAAAAGCTCAAGACAGCTCTGACTACGACACCGGTGTTGGTTTTGCCCACAGGTTCAGGGCCTTATATAGTCTATTGTGATGCTTCCCGTATTGGGCTTGGTGCAGTGTTGATGCAGGATGGCAAGGTCATTGCCTATGCTTCGAGGCAGTTGAAGATTCATGAGAAGAACTATCCAGTGCATGATTTGGAGTTGGCAGCCATTGTTCACACATTGAAGATTTGGAGGCACTATCTGTATGGCATGGCATGTGACGTGTCCACGGATCACAAGAGTCTTCAGTATTTGTTCAAGCAAAAGGAGTTGAATTTGAGGCAGAGGAGGTGGTTGGAGTTGTTGAAGGATTATGATATCACCATTTTTAAATCATCCGAGAAAGGCCAAAGTGGTGGCCGATGCTTTGAGTAGGAAGTCAGCGCATTTCATTCCTGTGGCAGTCTCCTATTCATCCGACAGGTTAGCTGAGATCTTTATTCGTGAGATTGTTCGTCTTCATGGTGTGCCCGTATCTATCATTTCGGACCAGGGTACGCAGTTTACCCCGCGCTCCTGGAGAGCAGTTCAGCGAGAGTTGGGCACGCGAGTTGGGTTGAGCATAGCATTTCATCCCCAGACGGACGGGCAGTCCGAGCGGACTATTCAAATTTTGGAGGACATGCTCCGAGCCTGTGTCATTGACTTTGGAGGTTCGTGGGATCAGTTCTTGCCTTTAGCGGAGTTCGCCTACAACAACAGTTACCAGTCGAGCATCCAGATGGCTCCTTATGAGGCTTTATATGGTAGGCGGTGTCGGTCTCCGGTTGGATGGTTTGAGCCGGGGGAGGCTCGGTTGTTGGGTACGGATATGGTTCAGGAGGCCTTGGACAAGGTCAGGATCATTCAGGATAGGCTTCGTTCAGCTCAGTCCAGGCAAAAGAGTTATGCAGACCGCAAGGTTCGAGATGTGGCTTTCATGGTAGGTGAGCGTGTACTGCTCCGAGTGTCGCCTATGAAGGGCGTGATGAGATTTGGGAAGAAGGGCAAGCTTAGCCCTAGATTCATCGGTTCATTTGAGGTACTAGATCGAGTGGGAGAGGTGACTTATAGACTTGCATTGCCGCCAAGCTTGTCAGCCGTGCATCCAGTGTTCCATGTGTCCATGCTTCGGAGGTATCACGGCGATCCAGCCCACGTGTTAGATTTCAGCACTGTCCAGTTGGACAAGGGCTTGTCTTATGAGGAGGAGCCGGTACCTATTCTAGACCAGCAGGTTCGTCAGTTGAGGTCCAAGAGTTTCCCTTCTGTTCGTGTTCAGTGGAGAGGTCAGCCTCCTGAGGCATCGACCTGGGAGTCCGAGTCCGATATACGGAGCCGTTATCCTCGTCTTTTCCCCGACTCAGGTATTTCCTTCTTCTGTCCGTTCGAGGATGAACGGTTGTTTTAGAGGTGGAGAATGTGACGACCCAAAGGGTCATCACCTGTTTTTAATTGAATTCTATGTCCCTTGAGGCCTTGAAAACCTCATTTAGAGTTTCCTCGATTTGCGTGCGCAATACGGGCGCGTAGCCGGAAAGCTTAAATATGAAATTCTGTGAAAAATACTAAGTTTTGATATTAAAATGAATAACTTTGACTTTGGTCAACGTTTTGGGTAAACGAACCCGGACCCGTGATTTGACGGTCCCGGAGGTTAGTAGGAAAATATGGGACTTGGGCATATGCCCGTAATCGAATTCTGAGGTCCCGAGCCCGAGAAATGAATTTTTAAAAGAAATTATTTTTCTGAAATTGTTAAGGAAAATTAAAATGAAATTTGATTAGAACGTGTTGGTACCGGGCCTGTAATTTGGTTCCGGCGCCCGGTACAGGTCTTATATATGATTTAAGATGTTTCTGTAAAGTTTGGTTAAAATCGGACGTCGTTTGACGTGATTCGGACTTGAATTGCTAAATTTGATACTTGATGAAGTTTGAGAAAATTCTTTGATTTTGAGGATTAATCCGATGTTCATGATGTTATTTTGGCAATTTGATCGCACGAATAAGTTCGTAGGATGCTTTTGAGGTTGTGTGTATATGTGGTTTGGAGTCCCGAGGGCTCGGGTGAGTTTTGGATAGGTGCCAGGTGTTTTAGACTTGGAAAAATCTGGTTTTTCTGCAGCTTTTGGTGTCCAGTGATTTGTACTATGCGATCGCATAAGTAGGCCCGCGATCGCATAGAGTAATCTTCAGGGGGTCCTGTTTTTGTTATTCGCGATCGCATAAGTCCCTCCGCGATCACGAAGGGTAAATTCTGGAAGTTCATAATTCGTTCTATGCGATTGCATTCTTCCTTCCGCGATCGCAATGTGTAAAGTCCCAGCCTTCATCTTTCTTCTATCCGATCACGTGGTATTGTCCGCGATCGCAGTGCACAACAATTTTACCCTATGCGATCGCAATCAAATGTCCGCAATCGCAGTGACCATTTTTGCCCAGTTATATTTTATTTTCCAGAACAATAGCTACGGGATTTTTCAAAAGTTTTAACGAGCTCCTTCTTCTCCAAGGTCCTTAGGCGTCCATTGAAGCTTCCTTTCACCAAAACTTCTTGGGTTAGTAAATTTCAACTCGTTTTCTTTATTTTCCATCAATATCTATTGAATTCCTAAGCCTAAAACATGTAATTTAGGGTAGAAATTGGGGATTTGGGTAGAATTAGGGCTTTTTGATTTTTCTTGATTTAGACCTCGTTTTTGGGTTGAATTTGAAAATAAATTACATATTCGGGCTCGTGGGTGAATGGGTGATATGGTTTTGGTCCGAACCTCGTGTTTTGACCAAGCGGGCCCGGGGTCGATTTTTGGGATTTTGGGAAGAAAGCTTGGAAATCTATAATTAGGCATTGGGTTTGATTTGTTTAGCATATATTGATACTATGAGGCCATTATTGTATAGATTTGATTGAATTGGAGCCGAATTCGAGAGGAAAAGCGGTTGTTATGGATTCATTTGGCCGTGGAAGTTGAGGTAAGTATTTGGTCTAACCCTAGCTTGAGGGACTAGGAGTTGAGTCTTATTTGCTAATTGCTTCTTGTCGAGTACCACGTATAGGCATGGTGACGAGTATCTATATGTTGGTGTCTAGCATGACCGTGAGTCTTTAAATTGTGAATATCTTGATTTCGTTGTATTCCTCTTACCTTGGTGATGATTCCTATTTGTTGTGAAAAGCTTGTGACTGGAAATTGTGACCTATGAACATCGAGGAGCATTGGCTCAAGTTATATTACAAATGTGAAAGTATATGAAATGATTAAACCCTTTGGAGCATTGGCTCAAGTGGTAAAGTGAGATATGAAATAAAAGTAAAAGAAAGAGAAAGAGTATTTAAATTGTTCCCTTGCCGGGATATTGTTACTTATTGATTATTTTCCCTTGCCGGGACGTTGAGATTATTGATGTTGTACCCTTGCCAGGATTTAATTGTTTAATTGTGTTCCCTTGCCGGGATTTCAATTATTATTTTGTTTATTCCCTTGCCCCTTGTTTGTGATTGTTTTTTGGGTGAGGAAGAGTGTAAAGCACGAAGGGTGATGTCGTGCATTGTTTGTTTATTGTGAGGAAAGAGTGTAAAGCACGAAGGGTGATGCCGTGCATTGTTTGCTATTGTGAGGAAAGAGTGTAAAGCACGAAGGGTGATGCCGTGCCGCACGATGTACAATTCCATGCCAATTCTATTGATTATATGTGAGGAAAGAGAGTAAAAGCACGAAGGGTGATGACGTGCACATTTTATTATTCTAATTGCATGGTGAGGACGACAGTAAAAGCACGAAGGGTGATGCCGTGCACTTGTCTTTGATTTTCCTGATTTTTTGCTTATAATTGAGTCATGTTGTCCTTTACTTCTATTTATTGATTTTCTTGTTGTTATCGGTTCAAGCGCATTAATGGTCTTATTCCACTATTACTGTGATTCTTTGTGTTGACATTTTCCTTTATTGTGTTACTTGTTATTATTGGCTCGAGGTATCCTTGCGCCACAGTATGCTTTGAAATTATGCTATAATTGCTACAGGTTTATGTGATTTAATTGCTACTTGACATTTAGCATACTAAATATTAAATTGCATATTTTCTCCTTAACCATAATTAATTGCTCCTTGTCTTTACTTGTTTTTCTTCAGTGAGTCATAATTATTGTGTACTTGTTGTCTTATGAATTCGTATTAATTGTTGTGTTTGTTGGAGTAAATTTCATTTGGAAGAACTGTTGTTTTTAAATGCAAATGGGAGCGGGTGGTTGGGCTGACCACGAGATCTAATAAATGGGAGCGGGTGGTACGCCTACCACGAGCTTTAATGAAATGGGAGCGGTGGTACGCCTCGAGATCTAATGAAATGGGAGCAGGTGGTACGCCTACCACGAGATCCAATAAAATGGGAGCGGTGGTACGCCTACCACGAGATTTAATGAAATGGGAGCAGTGGTACGGCCTACCACGAGATCTAAGATGAAATGGAGGCGCGGGTGGTACGTCCTACCACGAGATATTAATGAAATGGATCGGGTTGCACGCCTGCAACAAGATGTGAAAAGAAAGTGAAATCTGCCTTTGTTTTCCTTATTCTTGCTAGTGGTTGGATTTTGATTCCTTTATGGTACTCTTGATATTATGTTTTACCTGTTATTCCCCGAAGCATGTTTCCCCTTCCCATCCTTACTTGCTTATTCCTGTTTACTTTCCGCTGTACATTATATAACTGCACAGGTTTATGTGGTAGTCCTGTCTAGCCTCGTCACTACTTCGCCGAGGTTAGGCTAGGCACTTACCAGCACATGGGGTCGGTTGTGCTGATACTACACTCTGTGCTCTTTTGCACAGATCCAGGTACCGAACAGCAGTAGTGGCTCGGGAACCAGCCTTAAGTCCTCCGAGACACCGAGGTAGCCTTGCAGGCGTCCGCAGGCCCGGTGTCTCCTCTATCTTTATTTATGTTCTGTTAACTCTTGTATTCGAGACAGAAAATGTTCCTCTCTTTCAAACGGTTGTTTGTTGTAAATCTTAGTAGTCCGTGAATGTTGTGACACCAGTTCTGGGTAGAGGCATATGTGGATCTTCCTTATTATCTTGGCTTATTTCGTTTAAGTCTTTCGCTAAATTTCGAATTCCGCTGTTGTTTAATTATTTATTTCCTACTAATTTAATTGGTAAAAATGGATCTAAAACAAAAGTACTTATTTATTCTAAGAGTGTGGCTTGCCTAGCTTCTACGAGTAGGCGCCATCACGACCCCCGAGGTGGGAAATCCGGGTCGTGACAACGACCCCACGCTCGTCATCAAGCGTGTGCGTCACCTCAATATAGCACAACGATGCACAATCCGGGGTCTCAAACCCTCAGAACATCATTTACAATCATTACTCACCTCGAACCGGTCAAATCTCTAGCTCGCGACGCCTTTGTCCCTCGAATCGGTCTCTACTTACGTCGAATCTATCCAAAATCAGAACGAGGACGTCAAAATAGGCTAAGGGAACGAAGCCCAAGCGAAAATAATCAAAATACGACACAAATCCCGAAATTACCTAAACCCGACCCCCGGGCCCACGTCTCAGAATTCGATAATTTTTACATCAATAGATTCCTTATCTCCCCACGAGTTCGTACATATCAAAAGTTCTCAAATCCGACCTCAAATGGTCCTTCATATCCTCAAGCAAAGGTCTAAGTTTCCAAGCCCTAGTTTCCCCAATTTTAACCCTTAATTTCCATAATTTTTAACTCTAATCCATGAAATAATTGCATAGGAACGAGTTTTAAGTCCAAATTCCTCAGCTCAATGAAGTTCCCTTGAAATCCCTCTTTCAAATCGTCCAAAAAGCTTCAAGGCCGAAGTAGAAATGGTGAAAATAGCTCAAAATCCCGAAGGCCACAATTTTTTTCTTTCTGCCTAGACATTTTCGCATCTGCGGCTTAATATCCGCTTCTGCGGTACCGCATTTGCGGTTCTTCCTCCGCTTCTGCGGAAATCACTTAACTCCCCTTAGTCCGCATCTACGGTCCCCTACCCGCATCTGCGACATCGCAGATGTGGTCATCCTAACCGCTTCTGCGGTCACTGCTCTTCAAGCCCCTTTCGCTTCTGCGACTAATAGCCCGCACATGCGGTGTCGCACCTGCGGTCCCCAATCCGCGGGTGCGGAAATACCAGAAGCAGCAAAAGTTCAGCACCTACAACAAAGTCTCAAACTCCCCGTCAACCATCCGAAATCAGCCCAAGGCCCCTGGGGCCTCAACCAAAAGCACAAACGTATCCCAATACCTTATTCAAACTTTTACCAATCTTCAAAACACCTCAAACAACATCAAATCAACCAAAACACATCGAATTCAAGCCAAACTTTCTAAAATCTTTCGAACTCCGCTTTTGATCAAAAACCCAACCAAACCACGTCCGAATGACCTAAAATTTTGCACACACATCCCAAATGACCTAACAGAACTACTGCAACTCTCGGAATTCCATTCCGACCCCTATATCAAAATCTCGCCTACCAACCGGAAATCGCCAAAATATCAACTTCGCCAATTCAAGCCTAAATCTACTCCGAACCTCCAAAACCCATTCCGATCACACTCCTAAGTCTCAAATCACCTCCCGAAGCTAACCGAACCATCGGAACTCACCTCCGAGCCCTCTAACACACATGTCAACATCCGGTTGACTTTTCCAACCTAAACTCACTCCAAAGAGACTAAATGTCTCAAACCTTACCAAAATCATTCCGGATTCAATACGACCAACCCGATACCACATAACACGGATAAACAAAGAATAAAGAAGCAGAAATGGGGGGAGGGAACGGAGCGGTGACTCATGAGACGACTAGCCGGGTCGTCACATCCTCCCAAACTTAAACAAATATTCATCCTCGAACGAGTCAAGAAACATACCTGCAGCCTCAAACAGGTGAGGATATCTGCTCTGCATCTCCCACTCGGTCTCCCAGGTAGCCTCCTCAACGGGCCGACCTCTCCACTGCACCTTCACTGAAGCTATATCCTTTGACATGAACTTCCGAACCTGTCGACCCAAAATAGCTACTGGCTCCACATCATAGGTCAAATCATCAACTGAACCGTGCTGAAATTCGGAACATGAGACGGATCCCCAATATACTTCCGGAGCATAGAAACATGAAATACCGGATGCACGCTCGACAAGTTGGGTGGCAAAGCAAGCTCATAAGCCACCTCCCCAATCCTCCAAAGCACCTCAAAAGGCCCAATGAACTGCGGACTCAATTTCCCTTTTTTCCCAAATCTCATAACACCCTTCATGGGCGAAACCTTCAACAGAACCTTCTCACCAACCATGTAGGACACATCTCGAACCTTCCTGTCAGCATACCTATTTTGCCTCGACTGCGCTGTACGAAGCCTCTCCTGAATCACCTTCACCTTCTCCAAAGCATCATGCACCAAGTTTGTCCCCAATAGCCTAGCCTCACCGGGATCGAACCAACCAACTGGAGATCTACACTGCCTCCCATACAAAGCCTCATATGGAGCCATCTGTATACTCGACTGGTAGCTGTTGTTGTAAGAAAACTTCGCAAGCGGTAGAAACTGATCCCATGACCCTCTGAAATCAATGACACAAGCACGAAACATGTCCTCCAATATCTGAATAGTGCGCTCGGACTGCCCGTCCGTCTGAGGATGGAAAGCTGTGCTCAACTTAACCTGAGTACCTAACTCTCGCTGCACAGACCTCCAAAACTGCAAAGTAAACTGAGTGCCCCTATCTGAAATGATGGAAACGGGGACACCATGCAAACGAACAATCTCCTGGATATAGATCTCTGCCAACCGCTCCGAAGAATAGGTAGTACACACAGGAATGAAGTGCGCGGACTTGGTCAGCCAATCCACAATCACCCAAATAGCATCGAACTTCTTCAACGTGGAAGTCCAACTACAAAATCCATAGTGATCCTCTCCCACTTCCACTCTGGAATATCCATCCGCTGAAGCATTCCACTCGGTCTCTGATGCTCATATTTCACCTGCTGACAATTGAGACACCGAGCTACAAATCCTACAATGTCTTTCTTCATTCTTCTCCACCAATAGTGCTGCCTCAAATCATGATACATCTTCGTGGCACCCGGATGAATGGAATACCGCGAGCTATGGGCCTCCTCCAGAATCAACTCCCGAAGACCATCTACATTGGGCACACAAATCCGGCCCTGCATCCTCAACACCCCATCGTCACCAATAGTCACATCTCTGGCATCATCGTGCTGGACTCTGTCCTTAAGGACAATCAAATGAGGATCATCAAACTGGCGCTCTCTGATTTGATCATATAAGAAAGACCGAGAAATCACACAAGCCAACACACGACTGGGCTCCGAAATATCCAGCTTCACGAACCGATTGGCCAAGGCCTGAACATCAATTGCAAGAGGTCTCTCCCCAACTGGAATATATGCCAAACTCCCCATACTCACCGCCTTTCGGCTCAAAGCATCGGCTACCACATTGGCCTTTCCCGGATGGTACAATATAGTAATATCATAATCCTTAAGCAACTCCAACCACCTCTGATGCCTCAAATTGAGATCTTTCTATTTGAACAAGTGCTGAAGACTGCGATGATCAGTAAACACCTCACACGACACACCATACAAGTAATGCCTCCAAATCTTCAACACGTGAACTATGGCAGCCAACTCCAAATCATGAACGGGGTAGTTCTTCTCCTGGGGTTTCAACTGACGAGAAGCATACGCAAAGACTCTACCCTCCTGCATCAACACACAACCAATACCAACCCTCAAAGCATCACAATACACGGTATATGAACCTGAAGTTGATGGATAAACCAACACTGGAGCTGTGGTCAAAGCTGTCTTGAGCTTCTGGAAGCTCTCCTCACACTCGTCCGACCATACAAATGAAGCACCCTTCTGAGTCAACTTGGTCAAGGGCGATGCGATAGATGAGAATCCCTGAACAAACAGGCGATAATAGCCTGCCAAACCAAGAAAGCTACGAATCTCTGTGGCTGAGGATGGTCTGGGCCAACTCTGAACCGCCTCTATCTTCTTCAGATCAACCTGAATACCCTCACTGGACACCACGTGCCCCAAGAATGCCACTGAACCGAGCCAAAACTCACACATGGAGAACTTCGCATAAAGCATCTCCTCCCTTAATCTCTGCAACACAACCCTCAAATACTCCGCGTGCTCCTCTTGAGTACGCGAATATACCAGAATATCATCAATGAAGACTATGACAAAAGAGTCGAGATAAGGCCAGAACACGCTGTTTATCAAATGCATAAACGTTGCTGGGTCATTAGTCAGCCCAAAAGACATCGCCAAGAACTCATAATGACCATATCGGGTCCTGAAAGCCGTCTTATGAATATCCGAATCCCTGATCTTCAACTGGTGTGTGACGACCCAAAGGGTCATCATCGGATTTCTCTCTTTTTCCGTGCTTTCGAGGCCTTGAAAACCTCATCTTTAGTTGTCTCGACTTGCGTGCGCAGTCCGGGCGCGTAGCCAGAAAGATTATATGTTAAATTCTATGAAAAATTTCAAAATGTGGCTTTAAAATGAATAAAGTCGACTTCGATCAACATTTTTGGTAAATGGACCCGGACCCATGATTTGACGGTCCCGGAGGGTCCGTAGAAACATATGGGACTCGGGCATGGGCCCGGAGTCGAAATCCGAGGTCTAGAACCCAAGGAAAAGAATTTTTCTATGAAATTATTTTTCTGGAATTATTAAGGAAAATGGAAATGAAAATTGATTAAAAGACTATGGTATCGGGCTCGTATTTTGGTTCCGATGCCCGGAACAAGTCTTAAATATGTGTTAAGCGCTTTCTGACGTGTTTCGGACCTAAATATCTAAAGTTTGATGTTTATGAAGTTAGAATGAAAAATGATGATTTTGGGGTTTGATTCAATGATTTTCATGTTATTTTGGCGGTTTGATCGCTCGAGTTAGTTCGTAGGATGTTATTGAGTTAGTGTGTGTGTGTTTGGTTAGGAGCCCCGAGGGCTCGGTAGTGATTTGGAGGTGGTTCGGGGTGTTTTTGAACTTAGGAAAGTTGGCAGATTTTCTGCAATTTTTGCCCAGGTATTTCGTTCTTCGCGAAAGCGGCCTCAGGCTCGCTCTTGCAGTGCTTTGTCGTTACCCTCTTACGCGCTCGCGTAGTTCTATTCCCCCCCTCCACAGCGTTCGCGTCCTAACCCCCTCGCGTTCGCGTAGGCCTGCCCCTGGACCCCCCCAGTTTTCCTTCTTCGCGTTCGCATCTCCCCATCGCGAACGCGATGCCCCCAGTTCCTCTTCATCGCGAACGCGTCCCCTGTGTCGCGATCGCATAGGGTTAAATCCTTCAGTGATTTTTTTTTTAAAACAGAACAGTAGCATACGGGATTTCTTCACTTTTTCCTCACGAGCTCCCTTCTCCTTCAAGCCTTAGGACCCCATTGAAGCCTCCCTTCTTCAAGGTCACTTGGGTAAGTAATTCCCCACCTAATTCCTTCGTTTTTCTTCATTAATTAGTGAATTCCTAGGCCTAAAACATGAAATCAAAGTAGAAATTAGGGGTTTTGGGTAGAGTTAGGGTTTTGAGAATTTTGGGTGATTCAACCTCAATTTGGGGTCGAATCTTAAAACAAATTGCATATTTGAACTCGTGGGGTTATGGGTGATTGGGTTTTGGTCCGAGCCTCGTGTTTGGACCATGTGGGCCTGGTGTCGAATTTTGATATTTTTGGAAGAATGCTAGGAAATTCATATCTAGGCTATGGGATGTTGCCATTGAGTCTTTATTGATATTATTGAATTAATTATGCCTAGATATCATTGTTTCGGAGTGGGATTGTAGAGGAAAGGCGGTATTTGAGGATTGATTGCTATTCTTTGGACCGAGGTAAGTGCTTGATCTAACTTTGGCTTGAGGGAATAGGATTAGAGTGTTGTTTGCTAATTGCTAAATGTTGAGTACGGTGTATAGGCATGGTGACGAGTATCTATACACCGGTGTCTAGCATGACCGTGGGTCCTTGTATGTACTTATCCTGATATTGTTATGACTCTTCCATGTTAATTGGTGAATTCTATGCAATGTGAAGAGTATGAAGACTAATTATGAATTGTAAATTCTTTGGAGCGTTGGCTCGAACGATAAAAAGACTATTGAGTAAGAAATGAAGGAAATAGAAAGAGATGTGATTAATCCCTTACCGGGATGGTTTGAGTATATTGATTATCTCCCTTGCCGGGATGTGAAAGTATTGTTGTTGCTCCCTTGCCGGGATTTAGCTGTTAATTGTGTAATTCCCTTGCCGGGACATTTCTTATTATTTGTTTATCCCCTCGCCCCGTTTGGTTGTGATTACTGTTTGGGTGAGGAAGAGTGATAATGCACGAAGGGTCATTCCATGCCATGCTTTGATTATATTTGCACGAAGGGTCATTTCGTGCCATGCTTTGATTATATTTGCACGAAGGGTCATTCCGTGCCATGTTTTGATTATATTTGCACGAAGGGTCATTCCGTGCCATGTTTTGATTATATTTGCACGAAGGGTCATTCCGTGCCATGCTTTGATTATATTTGCACGAAGGGTCATTCCGTGCCATGCTTTGATTATATTTGCACGAAGGGTCCTTCCGTGCCATGTTTTGATTATATTTGCACGAAGGGTCCTTCCGTGCCATGTTTTGATTATATTTGCACAAAGGGTCATTCCGTGCCATGTTTTGATTATATTTGCACGAAGGGTCATTCCGTGCCATGTTTTGATTATATTTGCACGAAGCCATGATTTGAGAGTATGAGAGGGAAAGCACGAAGGTTGATGCCCTGCACTTTACTTGATTACCTTTGGTGAGGATGAGAGTAAAAGCACGAAGGTTGATGCCATGCAACTGTTGACTTTCCTGCTCTCATTAATTATTGTTATTGCCCTGTCGCTTACTTAAATTGTTGACTTTATATCCGGACTGTATTTCCCCCATAGTATGCTCCCCTCCCTCTTAACTGTTTAATTTCTTTGTTCTTTCCTTTTATGGCATATATATATATATATTGAACTGCTCAGGTTGGTTTGGTAGTCCTGTCTAGCCTCGTCACTACTTCGCCGGGGTTAGGCCAGGCACTTACCAGCACATGGGGTCGGTTGTGCTGATGCTACACTTCTGTGCTCTTTTGCACAGATCACGGTACCACAGCAGCTTTTGGACCACAGCAGTAGGATATTAATCGGGAGCTGACTTCAGTCCAAGGACTTACGAGGTAGCCTAGCTGGCGTTCGCATGCCGGAGTCCCGTTCTATGTTTTCAGTTTGTTTTCATTGTACCGAGACAGACATTTATGTATTTCTATTCAGACTTGTTTGTAGCACTCTTTAGTAGTTCGTGAGATAGCGACACCAGTCTTGGGTAGAGAAATGTTAAACTTCCGCATTTTGAGTTTTCAGTTATCTATGTTTTAAAGACTTCCGCTTTAATTTAAATGACTCGTTATATTTATATTGTTCTTGTTGAGGTTAAATCAGGGAATGTTTAAAAGGTTTGGCTTGCCTAGCTCCGATAGTAGGCGCCATCACGACTCCCGATGGTGGGAAATCCGGGTCGTGACAAGTTGGTATCGGAGCTCTAGGTTACATAGGTCTCGCTACTCACGGACAAACTTGGTAGAGTCTGAGGGATCGGTACGGAGACGTCTGTATATATCCCCAGAGGCTACGGAGTTAGGAAAAGTTTCACTTTTTTTCTTTCTTGTCGTGTGATTCTGCCTCTCAAATACTAATTGTCTTTCTACTCTATTCTTTCGCAGATGGCGAGAACACGTGCTTCCTCTTCTACCGCGCAGCAGCCCGAGCCCCCAGCAGCAGCTCCTGTGAGGGGCGGAGGCCGAGGCCGTGCCAGAGGCCATGGCAGGGGCAGTGCTCAGCCCTGGGCAGCAGTCCCAGAGGTGGAGCCTCATATTGACTATGATGAGGAGGTTCCAGCCCCAGCAGCTCCGGTGGGCCCAACTCAGGTCCCAGGAGGGGTCATGGTCCCCCAGATCTTCAGGATGCTTTAGTCAGACTGGCAGGCTTTATGGAGAGTGTCACTAGGGAGGGTTTGCTTCCTGCAGCACCAACCACTTCTCAGGCTGGAGGAGGAGTTCAGACTCCTGCCACACGTACTCCGGAGCATGTAGCTCCCCAGGCTCATGTTCCAGCGGTTCAGACAGTTGTGGCAGCTCAGCCAGGTATTGCGACCCAGGCCGGTGATGGAGCGACTATGTCTTTGGATGCTTTGTGGAGACTTGATAGGTTCTCCAAGCTCTTCACCACCACTTTCAGCGGTGCTTCTTCAGAGGATCCACAAGATTTCTTATTCAGCTGCCATGAGATCCTTCGGACTATGGGTATTGTGGAGACCAATGGGGTCGACTTCGCCACCTTTCGGCTTGCAGGATCCGCCAAGACTTGGTGGAGGGACTATTGTTTATCCAGATCAGCAGGGTCACCATCATTGACATGGGATTAGTTTGTAAAGTTGTTTTTGGAGAAGTTTCTCCCAGCTACTCAGCGAAAGGCTCTTCACAGGCAGTTCGAGCGCCTCCAGCAGGGTTCCATGACAGTCACCCAGTATGAGACGCGGTTCATTGATTTGGCATGCCATGCTATTGTTATACACCCCACAGAGCGAGAGAGGGTGCGGAGGTTTATTGATGGATTGATTCAGCCGATCCGTCAGCGAGAGGCTCTTCGCAGGCAGTTCGAGCGCCTCCAGCAGGGTTCCATGATAGTCACCCAGTATGAGACGCGGTTCATTGATTTGGCACGCCATGCTATTGTTATACTCCTCACAGAGCGAGAGAGGGTGCGGAGATTTATTGATGGATTGATTCAGCCGATCCGTCTCCAGATGGCTATGGGACCTGGTAGTGAGATTTCTTTTCAGGAGGCGGCCAATGCGGCCCGTAGAATGGAGATGGCTCTTGCACGAGGAGGTGGTCAGGTGTCGGATAAGAGGCCTCGTCATTCTGGTAGGTTCAGTGGTACCTCGTCTGGAGGTAGGGATTCTTATGGTAGAGGCCATTCACCGAGACCCCTTCAGTCAGCACTCCAGGTTTCTCATGGTACTCCAGGCGGTGGTGGTTCCCAGGAGCATTATTCTGATCAGCAGCCCATCAGTGCACCGCACGTTCAGGATTTCCGGGGAGACATACAGGTCGTCAGGGCCAGCAGTCTCTGCAGCCGAGGGCTTGTTATGGTTGTGGTGACCCGAGTCACATTGTCAGATTTTGCCCTCGAGCCTCGGATAGCTCTCAGCAGCAGGGTCCTCGCCCCATGATTCAGGCACCAGGTGATACACAGCTTGCCCAGCCAGCTAGGGGCGGGGGTAAGGATCATAGAGGTGGAGGTAGAGACTGTAGAGGTGGAGCTCGGACCGGCAGAGGTAGGGGTCAGCCAGTAGCAGATCGTCCCAGAGATATGGTTCAGGGAGGTGGGGCCCCGCCCCGGTGTTATGCTTTGCCAGCCAGTCCAGAGGCTGAGTCTTCAGATGTTGTTATTACAGGTACTATTCTGGTATGTGATAGGGATGCTTCAGTGCTATTTGACCCTGGGTCTACGTATTCATATGTGTCGTCTTATTTTGCACCCTACCTGGCTATGCCTAGTGATGCTTTGGGTATCCCTGTTTATGTATCTACACCGGTGGGTGATTCTATAGTGGTCGACCGAGTTCATCGTTCCTGTGTGGTAGTGTTTGAGGGTCTTGAGACCCGTGTTGATTTATTGCTTTTAGACATGGTGGATTTCGACATTATATTAGGGATGGATTGGTTGTCCCCGTATCATGCTATCTTGGATTGTCACGCCAAGACCGTGACCTTGGCTTTTCCAGATTGACCCAGAAGGGTGCCCAGTTCAGATGGTCAGACGAGTGTGAGGCGAGCTTTCAGAAGCTCAAGACAGCTCTGACTACGGCACCGATATTGGTTTTGCCCACAGGCTCAGGACCCTATACAGTTTATTGTGATGCTTCCCGTATTCGGCTTGGTGCGGTATTGATGCAGGATGGCAGAGTCATTGCTTATGCTTCGAGGCAATTGAAGATCCACGAGAAGAATTATCCGGTCCATGATCTAGAGTTGGCAGCCATTGTTCATGCTTTGAAGATTTGGAGGCATACTTATATGGTGTGTCGTGTGAGGTGTACACTGATCACAAGAGTCTGCAATACTTGTTCAAAAAGAAGGAGTTGAACTTGAGACAGCGGAGGTGGTTGGAGCTATTGAAGAATTATGATGTTACTATTTTGTACCACCCGGGGAGAGCCAAGGTGGTGGCCGATGCATTGAGTAGGAAGTCCGCCAGCATGGGTAGTCTTGGTTATGTTCCGGTCAGCCAGAGACCGCTTGCTTGGGATATTCAGGCCTTGGCCAATCGGTTGGTGAGGTTGGACATTTCTGAGCCTAGCAGAGTGTTAGCTTGCACGGTCGCTCGTTCTTCATTGTTGGAACGTATCCGTGATCGGCAGTTTGATGATCCCCATTTGTGTGTCCTGAGAGACACGGTGCAGCGTGGAGGTGCCACGAAGGTGACCTTAGATGATCATGGTGTTTTGAGGTTGCAGGGACGAGTGTGTGTGCCCAATGTCGATGGGATTCGAGAGTTGATCTTAGCGGAGGCCCATAGTTCTCGGTATTCTATTCACCCGGGCGCCGCGAAGATGTACCAGAACTTGCGGCAGCATTATTGTTGGCGTAAGATGAAGAAAGATATCGTTGCATATGTGGCTCGGTGTTTAAACTGTCAGCAGGTCAAGTATGAGCATCAGAGGCCTGATGGTTTGTTTCAGAGGATGAGCTTCCCGAGTGGAAGTGGGAGAGGATTACCATGGATTTTGTTACTAGACTTCCGATGACTCGGAAGAAGTTTGATGCTATTTGGGTCATTGTTGATAGGCTAACCAAGTCAGCATATTTTATTCCGGTTGCAGCCACTTATTCATCGGAGAGGTTAGCTTACATCTACATCCGAGAGATTGTTCGCCTTCATGGGGTGCCAGTATCTATCATTTCGGACCGGGGTACGTAGTTTACCTCGCGCTTCTAGAGAGCAGTTCAGTAGGAGTTGGGCACCCAGGTTCAGTTGAGCACAGCATTCCATCCTCAGACGGACGGCCAGTCCGAGAGTACTATTCTGATATTGGAGGATATGCTCCGAGCCTGTGTCGTTGATTTTGGAGGCTCGTAGGACCGGTTTTTGCCTTTTGCAGAGTTCGCCTACAACAACAGCTACCAGTCCAGCATTCAGATGGCTCCATATGAGGCGTTGTATGGTAGGCGATGTCAGTCTCCAATCGGATGGTTTGAGCCGGAAGAGGCTCGGTTATTGGGTACAGATTTAGTTCAGGAGGCCTAGGATAAGGTCAAGATCATTCAGGACAGGCTTCGTTCGGCTCAGTCGGGACAAAAGAGTTATGCGGATCGTAAGGTTCGAGATGTAGCTTTCATGGTTGGTGAGTGGGTCTTGCTCTGAGTGTCGCCCATGAAGGGCGTGATGAGATTTGGGAAGAAGGGCAAGCTTAGCCCTAGATTTATTGGCCCATTTGAGATCCTTGATCGTGTGGGAGAGGTGGCTTACAGACTTGCCTTGCCGCCCAGCTTGTCAGCCGTGCATCCAGTGTTTCATGTGTCTATGCTTCGGAGGTATCACGACGATCCAGCCCACGTGTTAGATTTCAGCACTGTCCAGTTGGACAAGGACCTGTCTTACGAGGAGGAGCCGGTAGCCATTCTAGACCGGCAGGTTCGATAGTTGAGGTCGAAGAGTTTTCCTTCAGTGCGTGTCCAGTGGAGAGGTCAGCCTCCCGAGGCATCGACCTGGGAGTCCGAGTCTGATATGCGGAGCCGCTATCCTCATCTATTTCCCGACTCAGGTACTTCTTTCTTTTGTCCGTTCGAGGACGAACGGTTGTTTTAGAGGTGGAGAATGTGACGACCCAAAGGGTCATCACCGGATTTCTCTCTTCTTTCGTGCTTCCGAGGCCTTGAAAACTCACCTTTAGTTGCATCGATTTGCGTGCGCAGTCCGGGCGCGTAGCCGGAAAGATTATATGTTAAATTCTATAAAAAATTTCAAAATGTGGCTTTAAAATTATTAAAGTTGACTTCAGTCAACATTTTTGGTAAACGGACCCGGACCCGTGATTTGACGGTCCCGGAGGGTCCGTAGAAAAATATGGGACTCGGGCATGTGCCCGGAATCGAAATCCGAGGTCTAGAACCCGAGGAAAAGAATTTTTCTGTGAAATTGTTTTTCTGGAATTATGAAGGAAAATGGAAATGAAAATTGATTAAAAGACTATGGTATCGGGCTCGTATTTTTGTTCCGAAGGTCGGAACAAGTCTTAAATATGTGTTAAGCGCTTTCTGTAAAGTTTGGTCGAAATCGGACGTCATTTGACGTGTTTCGGACCTAAATATCTAAAGTTTGAAGTTTATGAAGTTAGAATGAAAAATGATGATTTTGGGGTTTGATTCAATGATTTTGATGTTATTTTGGCGGTTTGATCGCTCGAGTTAGTTCGTAGGATGTTATTGAGTTAGTGTGTGTGTTTGGTTAGGAACCCCGAGGGCTCGGGAGTGATTTGGAGGTGGTTCGGGGTGTTTTTGAACTTAGGAAAGTTGGCAGATTTTCTGCAATTTTTGCCCAGGTATTTTGTTCTTCGCGAACGCGGCCTCAGGCTCGCATTCGCAGTGCTTTATCGTTTCGCTCTTACGCGTTCGCGGCCCCCTTCCCGCGTTCGCGTAGTTCTATTCCCCCTCCACCGCGTTCGCGTCCTAACCCCCTCGCGTTCGCGTAGGCCTGCCCCTGGACCCCCCCAGTTTTCCTTCTTCGCGTTCTGATGACGTCCAAATCCACTACTAAAAAGTAATAGACACGGTCGCATGCAATATAATTTACCCAACTATGAGTCGGGGTCGAATCCCACAGGGAACAATGTGTAGGCGATTAGGAATGTAAGAAAATTATCGCTTATCGCGCAATGCCAAACAATAAGAACTTGGTTTTGAAAATGTTTTATATCTAAATGCGGAAATGTAAACTAACCTAGAAAGCAAGTAAAATGATCAATGGCTACAAGTAAGGTTGCATCGGGAATTACACTCAAGTAACGATCCAATGTATTTCATGATTTTACAAATATGAGCGAGTTTATGTTAATTAGCCACGGGTAATAATTCTTAATTAGCTTCTTCCGAAGACTAAAAAGACTTCCTAATTGAATTATCCCTAAAACAATTAAGAGATTAAGCACACCCGGAATGGCTACAAGTAGTTCAATCCTATCCCAAGGTAGAATCTAAAAAATGAGGGTTAACACCTCAAGTTCTTGTTAATTAATCTTTCCCAACCCCAAATTATCTTTTCCAAAATTAATTCGGAGTTAATGGGCGAGTCCTAGGGTTAGCTAATCCCTTTGGAAACATTAAAGAACAAGAATAATTAAAGTAACAACAACTCACTTCATAAATAAATAAAAATCATTCAATACATAAGCACAACAAGGTATTTAATCCACACTTTAAACATGAATATTTCCATAAACAAGATTTAAGTGTTGAATAAAATACTACACACTTAGATATACAATACAAAGCAAGGAAATGAAGAAAACAACATAAATGGGTAAGAAATTCTCAACCAAAAGCTTCAATCTTCAAGACCAAAGTGTGTGTGCAAAGCCCTAGCTTCCAAAACTTGTTCTCTCTAGCCCTAAGAACTGAAAATAAGCCAAAGATCTCCTAAAAGATCTGTTTGGACGAGTATAAAAACGATTTGGGGTGAGAACTTGTGAAATGCCAATTCTGCCCAGGTCTAATGCACGATTTCCGCACCTGCGGAAGACTCATCGCAGGTGCGGCTCCGCATAAGCGGAACTCAAACGTAGAAGCGAAAATCCAAATGAACACTGCCACCGCAGATGCGGTTCACCAAGCGCAGATGCGCCATCGCAGAAGCGAAAATCCTACCGCAGATGCGCTTCCTGGGAAATTGTCTTCTACCGCAGATGCGTGCTTCTATCCGCAGAAGCGAGGTCGCTTCTGCGATCACTGTTTCGCAGATGCGGAATTCACTGGAGACTTTTGCATATTTTCACCCTCTTTTGCTCAATTCCACTTCAATTCAATTCAAATCATTTCGTAGCATCATTTACCTGAAAATCTAACAATACACACCATAAACAACCTCATATTATAGTAATAATTATGCAAGTTGTGGCTTAGGCCTGTATTGATGTATCATGTCACCAGAGTGGTGTGTTGGATTCGAGGTGATCGTTGGGGTCATTAATGAGTACGAACGGGTTTGATTTCAGCTTGTTGGAAGGATAAACTCGAGGTTCGGTTCGAAAATCTGCTGTGGTATTAGCCAAAGGGAGGTGACTTCATGAATGGTTGACTTGAGAGATGGTTACGGTTTATTGCATGTTTCATTTATCATTAGCAGTATATAGAAGTGTTGGAATAAGACGTTAGTTGATAAGAGGTTTTCTACCGGTACTCGGGTGTTGTGTATAGCTGCTGTGAATAGAAGTTATCATTTCGAGTGTTTGAGTTATGTGGTATATCATATGATTGCACCTGAGGTTGCAGGTATGGGGTATTACAGCGGGTTCAGACTTATTCTGAATATAGATGTGAGGTTCTGATCTTGTGAACGATTTCGGTAAGTAAAATGTGGTTCTATGATTTATGGGCTAGACTGGATTGTGTGATTTTAGTTAAAATGTGTTATCGGACCTATATAAGATAGGGTGACGTGGGATCACCCCCGGATATATGCTTGGTAAGGTTATTCAGCTATTGGTTGGGTTCTAGAACAACTCTGGGAACGTTCGAGGACGAACGTGTGTTTAAGTGGGGGAGGACGTAACGACCCAACTGGTCGTTTTGAACTTTTGCACCTTGATCGCCAGTTCTCGGGCATGACTTGCTCCGTACGATGTTTTATGACTGATGCAGATCATTGGTTTTGGTTTTCACGGGAATCGGTATGAATTTGAAAGAACAGTGTCAGTTGAAAGCTTTGAATTTGGAAGGTTTGACCAAGAGTTGACTTATTTGTCTATGAGCTCAGATCGGAGTTTTTATGATTTGGTTAGCTTCGTTAGGTGATTTGTGACTTAGGAGCGTGATCGGAATTGGTTTTGGAAGTCCGGTGTAGAATTCAGCTTGAATTGGCGAAGTTAGTAATTAGGCGAATTCCCGTTGATAGGTGAGATTTTGATCCGAGGATCTGAATGGAATTCCGAGAGTTGCTGTAGCTTCGTTATGTCATTTTTGATGTGTGTGCAAAATTTCAGTTCATTCGGACGTCGTTTGGTCGGGTTTTTGATCGAAAGAGTAATTCGGAAGTTTTGGAATTCTTAGGCTTGAATCCGAGGGTGATTCGATGTTTTGATGTTGTTTTGAGCGTTCTGAAGGTTGGAACAAGTTTGAATGATGTTATGGGGTGTGTTGGCATGTTTGGTCGGGGTCCCATGAGGCTCGGATATGTTTTGGAGGAGTTTTTGGAAGATTTTGCTGTTTTGAGCATAAGCATGAAATGATCCAAAGGTCCATTTTTAGTTCTAGAGATCGAAATTTGATTTCGAGACTTCCGGAATTTTGACAATGAATTATAGGAGTGATCTGGAAAGTTTGGTTTAATTTCATCAAGTTGCGATTGGGTTTTTGACGCGAAACATGAGTTAATTGTTTAACGAGCGAAATGGGTATCAGACTGAGCAAATGAGCTCCGAATTGAGTTTGGATTGAAGGGCTATGTTTGTATTATTATTTGTGACTCATAGGAACAAGAATCATCGAATTCCGAGTTTGTATGATGGAGTTAGAGCATTTTTAGTGAAATTAAAGATTGCTGGTGCATCAGATCAGGTGTGCACCTTTTAGCGACCAGATTTGGCACTTTTAGCGACCAGATTTGGCTTTTAGCGACTAGATTCGGGTGTATTAGTGCTGTTCTGTTTTTTTGCTCATTTTGACGTTTTTTTTTGAAAGAACACGGTTTTGGGCGATTTTTGAGCAAGAAATCATGGGAAATCTTGAGGTAAGTCACTTGTGATCATTTCTACTCCATAATATTTAATTATCATCGAATAATCCGACTAGATTACATGTTTTTGAGGTGTAAATTCGGGATTTGGACCTAGGGATTTGAAAATAAGATTTGAAGATTTGGAGGCCGAATTGTTATCGGAATTTAGTAATTATGGTATGGTTGGACTCGTGATTGAATGAGTTGTCGGATTTTGTGAGTTTCGTCGAATTCCGAAGCGTGGGCCCGGGGGCCGGGTTTGAGCAATTTCGGGATTTTGATGTTAACTTGGATATTTTCGAGTGGGCTTTGCTCCCTTAGCATATTTTAATGATTATGTACTGATTGTGGCTAGATTTGGAGCATCCGGAGGTCGATTCGTGCGGGAGAGGCATCGCGGGCTAGATTTTGGACCGGATCGAGGTGAGTAATGATAGTAAATGATGTCCTGAGGGTTTGAAACCCCGGATTTGCACAACGTAGTGCTGTATTGAGGTGAAACACACGCTTAATGGCGAGCGCAGGGTTGTTTACTACTAGGGATTGTGACTTAGTCCGTCCCGATTAATATTTTTACCGCGTATTTGACTGAAATGTATTTGTTATCAACATGACTTGGGCCTATTGCCATATTTTGGGCTTCATACCGACTGCTTGAATCCTTTGCGGATTTTTCTCACTGTTTCCTCACTATTTTGATATACTACTTGAACTCAGTCCTGTTGATTATGCTGTTTTACAAACTCAGTTGCTTTAATTGAACTTTGAGACTTAAATGATATTTCCACTGTTGTTTGGGCTGAGCACTACTATTTTATTGATGCCCGAGGGGCTTATGATATTTTCTGGACTGAGTGAGGCCGAGGGCCATATGTGAGGATATATGTGAGTGAGGTGAGGAGGCTTTCAAGCCTCGAGTGTTATGTGAGGAGGCTTTCAGGCCTTGAGTGTGATGTGAGAAGGCTTTCAGGCCTTAAGTTATATGACGAGGTGACTTGATATTGCGCTTGGGCCGTAAGGGGCCCCTCCGGAGTCTCCACACCCACAGTGAGCGTGGGTACCCATATGATCTGAGAGTGAGCCCGAGGGGCTGATACTATGCTGAGTAACTGAGAGTGAGCCCGAGGGGCTGATAATGTGCTGAGTGATTGATACTGAGCCCGAGGGGCTGATACTGTTCTGAGCGATTGATACTGGGCCCGAGGGGCAGATTACTACTCACTATTTACTTGTTGTTTTACCTGATTTACCTGTTTTTAAAAGGATATTTCATTTGATTCTTTATGGTTTTACTGCTTTAAGTAATTTATTGCCTGATATAGAATTGCCTTGTGCATTTATGTGTTTTCATGCTTTCAGCCATTATTTATTGTTATTACTCACTGAGTTGGAGTACTCACTTTACTCCCTGCACCTCGTGTGCAGATGCAGGTATTTGTTCACCCGGTAGCGGGTTTGAGTTGATCGGAGGCTAAGTTTATCGGAGTTTAGCGAGGTGACTGCTAGCGTTCGCAGCACCGAATTTCTTCCTTATGTTTATCAGTTCTCTTTTGTATATTTTAGGCCTTGTAGTTGTAATTATACTCTAATAGATGCTCGTGACTTGTGACACCCCGGTTTGGGCTGTGTCGGGATGGTTTTCCTTGTTATTATCGTTGTTTCCGTAATTATGGCTATCTTAAACATGTTTTAGTTCTGTTTATGTTAATTAATTGTTTAAAGGAGGTGTTTCATTTGTTCTGGCTGGCCTTGTCTTCACGAGAGGTGCCATCACGACCGGGTTCGGGAATTGGGTCGTGACAATCTTTTTAATGAAATGAATTTATTTATTAACCTGATGCAAACAATAAATTCTTCAAAATTGAAGGAGGCTCCTTTGGAGTTGGTAGCTCGATTTTTCCACGACCACAACATAAAGTGAAAACAGGTTTTTTATTTTTATACTTCTTCTCAACTCTTTCCTCAAACCAGAAATAAGCCCCACAATATTCACATTCATAATTGGCATCTCCAATCCCAGTATTCTGGTTGTATGAGAGTAAAATAAAGAGATAAAGTTAAAGAAGTTATTACATAGAAAATAAAAGTATGTTGTATATGTAACTTGAAATTACGACATACTTACCTTCATTGGTGATCCAGCTCTCAACTTCATCCTCTAAATATAATAATAATTAGTGCGTAAAATTCGAAATTTAATATATGTGAATACCTTCAAAAACATCGTCATCTTCATTTGCATCGTGAATATGTACATTGGATTGCATATGGCCTTGATGAATAAATTATAATTTAATAAACTTGTATGTATGACTATGAGTTGTGGTTAATTCAAGGACATACCTGGTATATCAGCATCAATATTGTCATCTTCAAATTTTAAGTATAAATATTAATTGTTAGCCGTTTTCCAATTTCAAATTTAGGAAAAAGTATATTGCAAAACTGAATTTGGAATAAAAGGGATGCATTTAAAAGAATGAAAATTGGATATGTGTAACCAAAAAAAAAACTCATAAGTAAAATTTTAAAATAACAAACATGATGTACTTGAGAATATAAAGAGACGCAAATAAATGGATGAAAATTAAAGTTGAGTTTTTTAAATAATTCTGTTGCCCAAGTTTCATATAAATTATATGTTTATAAATTAAAAACTTCATTATTGTCACGACCCAACCCCGGTCATGATGGCGCCAAACACACTGCTAGGAAAGCCCGACCTTTCAACAACATTTCCCAATCTCCACAAATTATAGATATAGAACACAGGGGAAAATTTCTAAGCCATTATGTTAAAAATCTAGGAATAATGATAAAATATGCAGAAGTTTAACAAAATACTGCAACATGGTCCCAAATAGGACCCGCTGTCACGAATATGAGCCTCTAATACAGAATGTCAACCTACTACAAGTCTGTCTAAGAAATGCGGAATAAAAGATAGAGATAGAAGGGAGAGATCAAGGCTGCGAACGCCATGCAGCTACCTCGATACTCCCGGATACTGCTGCTCAGCTAAACAAATCCTCACTCAGCCTATGGGGTACCTGAATCTGCACGCAAGGTGCATGGAGTAATGTGAGTACTCCGACCCAGTGAGTAATAAAGATAAATAAAGGCTGAGAATAAGAAATCATGGAATAATACAAAGTAAACTATAACTGGTAGTTCAGAACATTTAACAATGAAGCAAAAAGCCGATGAAATCCGAGTACAGACACTAAAGCAGGCATCACAGATAAAGAACAAATGCATGAGTGCAATGCAATGCATATGATGGTACAATCTAGTACCCACTGCGGTGTACAGCCCGAGCTATCCATTTATTTATCGTCAACGGCGCTCACTGGGGGTGTGTACAGACTCCGGAGAGGCTCCTACAGCCCAAACGCAATATCAAGCCATCTCGTGGCATCAACCAGGCTCTCGGCCTCAATATCAATATAATCAACCAGGCTCTCGGCCTCAATATCAGTGTAATACTGCTGCGGCGCGCAACCCGATCCATGCTCAGTCCAGAAATCATCATAAGCCCCTCGGGCATTTGTAAAACAGTAGTTCACAGCCCAAAATATCATTTAGAAATATCATTTAAGTTTTCAAATCTTAGAAAGATGGCTGAGTTTGCAAAACAGTACTTAAAACCTTGGACTGAGATCAAATAATATGCAAAAATATGCGAAAACAGTGATATCAATCCCTGAAGGATTCAAATAATTGGCATGAAGCCCAAATATATAGAATTTAATCCAAGTAACGATGATTCTCAATTAAATTCTAGCCAAAACATGGTAAAAACATCGCCCGGGACGGACCAAGTCACAATTCCCAATAACAAACGACCCGCACTCGTCGTAGACCGCGTGTCTCGCCTCAATATAGCGTTACGATGTGAAATTTCGGGGTTTCAAACCCTCAGGACATCATTTACATCTATTACTCACCTCGAGCCGGCCAAAAGTCTAGCTCGCTATGCCCTTGCCTCTCGAATCAACCTCCTCGCGCGTCAAATCTGACCAAACCACAACGAATACGTCACAATATGCTAAAGGAATAATACCCAATCGAAAATGGTCGAAAAACATCAAGAAATCCGAAATTGACAAAACCCGAGCCCCGGGCCCACTTCTCGAAACTCAGAAATTTTTATATCAATGGACTCCTTATCTCGCCACGAGTCTATACATATCAAAAGCTCCAAAATCCGAGCTCAAATGCTCCCTCAAATCCCAATTTTTCATTCAAAAAGTCAAGCCCTAATTCTTCCCTTTTTCATCAAATTTCCATGAATTTAAGTGTTGATTCTTCAATTAAATGATGTTTCTAGGTCATAAGACTCACCTCCAATCAAACCCAGTCGAAAGCCTCTTTAATCCTCGTCAAAAAGCTCTCAAGGTTGCTCAAAAATGGTGGAAATAGACTAAGCTTCGCGGAGGAAATGTTTAATAAAACCCTTCTGCCCAGCTCTAATTTACTCTATGCGAACGCGGTCCAACCTCAGCGTTCGCGATGAACAAAATCTCAATAACCCAAATTTCCCCTATGCGAACGCGGTGACCAACCCGCGAACGCGGACCTTCAGCTGGCTCTGCTACGCGAACGCGAAGAACAAATGACAAGGGTCCTAAATCCCTCTTATGCGAACGCGAGGCAAGCCCGCGAACGCAATGCTCCAGGTCTCGAACCTACGCGAACGCACCTCCCTGACCGCGAACGCGTAAAGAAAAATCTCAGACACCCAAAACCTTCTATGCGATCGAGAGAGACCTCCGCGATCGCGAAGAACAAAATCACCCTGCACTGCTGCCGCATTTTTCTGCTGCATTTCTAAGTCCAAATCTTCCCGTTTATCCATCCGAAATCATCCCGAGGCCCCCGGGACCTCAACCAAAAGCACCAACATATCCCAAAACATCACACAAACTTGTTCCAATCATCAAAACACCACAAACAACACCAAAATCATCAATTCTCATCGGATTCAAGCCTAAGTTCTTCCAAAACTTCCGAAACCCGCATTCGATCAAAAACCCAACGAAATCACCTCCGAATCACCTGAAATTTTGCACACACATCCCAAATCACCTAACGAAGCTACTGCAACTCTCGAAATTCCATTCCGACCCTCAGATCAAAATCTCACCTATCAACCAGATATCGCCAAAATGCTAACTTTGCCAATTCAAGCCTAATTCTACACCAGACCTCCAAAATCACTTCCAATCACACTCCTAAGTCACAAATCATCCCCCGGAGCTAACCGAATCACCGAAAATCACATCCGAGCCTTCTAACTCATAAGTCAACATCCGGTTGACTTTTCCAAACCAAACCTTCCTTAAAGAGACTAAGTGTCT